>NW_027094258.1:0-145412 GCF_029207755.1 Chamaea fasciata | reverse complement strand
GGGACAGCCAGGGAACCCGAGGGACAGCCAGGGAACCCCCAGGGACACCTAGAGGACAGGAAGGGCACCCCGAGGGACACCTAGGGGACAGCCAGGGCCCCCCCAGGGACACCAAAGGGACAGCCAGGGAACACCAGGGACAGCCAGGGCCCCCCCAGGGACACCTAGGGGATAGCCAGCGCCCCTCCAGGGACACCCAGGGCAGCCCCAGGGACATCTAGGGGACAGCCAGGGCACCCCAGGGACACCCAGGGCACCCCCAGGGACACCTAGGGGACAGCCAGGGCACCCGAGGGACAGCCAGAGCACCCCCAGGGACACATAGGGGACAGGCAGGGCACCCCCAGGGACACCGAGGGGAAAGCCAGGGCACCCCCAGGGACACCGAGGGGAAGGCAGGACACCCCCAGGGACACCTAGGGGACAGCCAGGGCACCCCCAGGGACACCTAGAAGACAGCCAGGGCAACCCCAGGGACACCTAGGGGACAGCCAGGGCACCCCCAGGGACACCTAGTGAACAGCCAGGGCACTCCAGAGACAGCCAGGGCACCCCCAGGGACACCTAGGGGACAGCCAGGGCACCCGAGGGACAGCCAGAGCACCCCCAGGGACACCAAGGGGACAGCCAGGGCACCCTAGGGACAGCCAGGGCAACGCCAGGGACACCTAGGGGACAGCCAGGGCATCCCCAGGGACACCCAGGGCACCCCCAGGGACACCTAGAGGACAGCCAGGGCACCCCCAGGGACACCTAGGGGACAGGCAGGGCACCCCCAAAGACACCTAGGGGACAGCCAGGGCCCCCCCAGGGACAACTAGGGGACAGCCAGGGCACTCCAGGGACACCCAGGGCACCCCCAGGGACACCTAGGGGACAGCCAGGGCACCCTAAAGACAGCCAGGGAACCCCCAGGGACACAGAGGGGACAGGCAGGGCACCGCCAGGGACACCGAGGGGAAAGCCAGGGCACCCCCAGGGACACCGAGGGGAAGGCAGGACACCCCCAGGGACACCTAGGGGACAGCCAGGGCACTCCCAGCGACACTCTGGGCACCCACAGGGACACCTTGAAGACAGCCAGGGCACCTCAGGGACATCCAGGGCACCACCAGGGACACCTAGGAGACAGCCAGGGCACCCTAGGGACCGCCAGGGCACCCCCAGGGACACCCAGGGCACCCCCAGGGACACGAAGGGGACAGCCCGGGCACCCCCAGGGACACCTAGGGGACAGCCAGGGCACCTCAGGGACACGCAGGGCACCCCCAGGGACACCTAGAGGACAGCCAGGGCACCCCCAGTGACACCAAGGGGACAGCCAGGGACCCCCAGGGACACCCAGGGCAGCCCCAGGGACACCTAGGGAACAGCCAGGGCATCCCCAGGGACACCCAGGGCACCCCCAGGGACACCTAGAGGACAGCCAGGGCACCCCCAGTGACACCTAGGGGACAGCCATGGCACCCCCAGGAACACCTAGGGGACAGCCAGGGCACTCCAGAGACAGCCAGGGCACCCCCAGGGACACCTAGGGGACAGCCAGGGCACCCGAGGGACAGCCAGGGCACCCCCAGGGACACCAAGGGCACCGCCAGGGCACCCTAGGGACACCCAGCGCACCCCCAGGGACACCTAGGAGACAGCCAGGGCATCCCCAGGGACACCCAGGGCACCCCCAGGGACACCTAGAGGACAGCCAGGGCATCCCCAGGGACACCTAGGGGACAGGCAGGGCACCCCAGGGACACCCAGGGCACCCCCAGGGACACTTAGGGGACAGCCAGGGCACCCCCAGGGACACCTAGGGGACAGCCAGGGCACCCCCAGGGACACCCAGGGCATCCCCAGGGACACCTAGGGGACAGCCAGGGCACCCTAGGCACACCCAGGGCACCCCCAGGGACACCGAGGGCACAGCCATGCCACCCTAGGGACAGCCAGGGCACCCCCAAGGACACCTAAGGGACACGCAGGGAACCCCCAGGGACACCTAGGGGACAGCCAGGGCATCCCCAGGGACACACAGGGCACCCCCAGGGACACCAAGGGGACAGCAAGGGCACCCCCAGGGACACCTAAGGGACACCCTGGGCACCCCCAGGGGCACCAAGGGGACGCCCAGGGACACCTAGGGGACAGCCAGGGCACCCCAGGGACAGCGAGGGCACCCCCAGGGACACCTAGGGGACAGCCATGGCACCCCAGGGACAGCCAGGGCACCCCCAGGGACACCAAGGGGACAGCCAGCGCCCCTCCAGGGACACCCAGGGCAGCCCCAGGGACATCTAGGGGACAGCCAGGGCACCCCAGGGACACCCAGGGCACCCCCAGGGACACCTAGGGGACAGCCAGGGCACCCGAGGGACAGCCAGAGCACCCCCAGGGACACATAGGGGACAGGCAGGGCACCCCCAGGGACACCGAGGGGAAAGCCAGGGCACCCCCAGGGACACCGAGGGGAAGGCAGGACACCCCCAGGGACACCTAGGGGACAGCCAGGGCACCCCCAGGGACACCTAGAAGACAGCCAGGGCAACCCCAGGGACACCTAGGGGACAGCCAGGGCACCCCCAGGGACACCTAGTGAACAGCCAGGGCACTCCAGAGACAGCCAGGGCACCCCCAGGGACACCTAGGGGACAGCCAGGGCACCCGAGGGACAGCCAGAGCACCCCCAGGGACACCAAGGGGACAGCCAGGGCACCCTAGGGACAGCCAGGGCAACGCCAGGGACACCTAGGGGACAGCCAGGGCATCCCCAGGGACACCCAGGGCACCCCCAGGGACACCTAGAGGACAGCCAGGGCACCCCCAGGGACACCTAGGGGACAGGCAGGGCACCCCCAAAGACACCTAGGGGACAGCCAGGGCCCCCCCAGGGACAACTAGGGGACAGCCAGGGCACTCCAGGGACACCCAGGGCACCCCCAGGGACACCTAGGGGACAGCCAGGGCACCCTAAAGACAGCCAGGGAACCCCCAGGGACACAGAGGGGACAGGCAGGGCACCGCCAGGGACACCGAGGGGAAAGCCAGGGCACCCCCAGGGACACCGAGGGGAAGGCAGGACACCCCCAGGGACACCTAGGGGACAGCCAGGGCACTCCCAGCGACACTCTGGGCACCCACAGGGACACCTTGAAGACAGCCAGGGCACCTCAGGGACATCCAGGGCACCACCAGGGACACCTAGGAGACAGCCAGGGCACCCTAGGGACCGCCAGGGCACCCCCAGGGACACCCAGGGCACCCCCAGGGACACGAAGGGGACAGCCCGGGCACCCCCAGGGACACCTAGGGGACAGCCAGGGCACCTCAGGGACACGCAGGGCACCCCCAGGGACACCTAGAGGACAGCCAGGGCACCCCCAGTGACACCAAGGGGACAGCCAGGGACCCCCAGGGACACCCAGGGCAGCCCCAGGGACACCTAGGGAACAGCCAGGGCATCCCCAGGGACACCCAGGGCACCCCCAGGGACACCTAGAGGACAGCCAGGGCACCCCCAGTGACACCTAGGGGACAGCCATGGCACCCCCAGGAACACCTAGGGGACAGCCAGGGCACTCCAGAGACAGCCAGGGCACCCCCAGGGACACCTAGGGGACAGCCAGGGCACCCGAGGGACAGCCAGGGCACCCCCAGGGACACCAAGGGCACCGCCAGGGCACCCTAGGGACACCCAGCGCACCCCCAGGGACACCTAGGAGACAGCCAGGGCATCCCCAGGGACACCCAGGGCACCCCCAGGGACACCTAGAGGACAGCCAGGGCATCCCCAGGGACACCTAGGGGACAGGCAGGGCACCCCAGGGACACCCAGGGCACCCCCAGGGACACTTAGGGGACAGCCAGGGCACCCCCAGGGACACCTAGGGGACAGCCAGGGCACCCCCAGGGACACCCAGGGCATCCCCAGGGACACCTAGGGGACAGCCAGGGCACCCTAGGCACACCCAGGGCACCCCCAGGGACACCGAGGGCACAGCCATGCCACCCTAGGGACAGCCAGGGCACCCCCAAGGACACCTAAGGGACACGCAGGGAACCCCCAGGGACACCTAGGGGACAGCCAGGGCATCCCCAGGGACACACAGGGCACCCCCAGGGACACCAAGGGGACAGCAAGGGCACCCCCAGGGACACCTAAGGGACACCCTGGGCACCCCCAGGGGCACCAAGGGGACGCCCAGGGACACCTAGGGGACAGCCAGGGCACCCCAGGGACAGCGAGGGCACCCCCAGGGACACCTAGGGGACAGCCATGGCACCCCAGGGACAGCCAGGGCACCCCCAGGGACACCAAGGGGACAGCCAGAGCACCCCAGGGACACCCAGGGCACCCCCAGGGACACCTAGGGGACAGCCAGGGCACCCCCAGGGACACCTAGGGGACAGCCAGGGCATCCCCAGGGACACCCAGGTCACCCCCAGGGACACCTAGGGGACAGCCACGGCACACTAGGGACAGCCAGGGCACCCCCAGGGACACCGAGGGGACAGCCACGGCACCCCCAGAGACACCGAGGGCACAGCCAGGGCACCCTGGGGACAGCCAGGGCACCCCCAGGGACACCTAGGGGACAGGCAGGTCACCCCCAGGGACACCTAGGGGACAGCCAGGGCACCCTAGGGACAGCCAGGGCACACACAGGGACACCTAGGGCACAGCCAGGGCACGCCAGGGACAGCCAGGGCACCCCCAGGGACACCTAGGGGACAGGCAGGGCACCCCCAAGGCACCCCAGGGACACCCAGGGCACCCCCAGGGCCACCTAGGGGATAGCCAGGGCACCCCAGGGACAGCGAGGGCACCCCCAGGGACACCCAGGGCACCCCCATGGAAACCTAGGGGACAGCCAGGGCACCCCCAGGGACACCCAGGGCACCCCCAGGGACGCCTAGGGGAGAGCCAGGGCACCCCCAGGGACACCTAGGGGAGAGGCAGGGCACCCCCAGGGACACCTAGGGGACAGCCAGGGCACCCCCAGGGACACCTAGGGGACAGCCAGGGCACTCCAGGGACAGCCAGGGCACCCCCAGGGACACCTAGGGGACAGCCAGGGCACCCCGAGGGACACCAGCGCACCCCAAGGGACACCTAGGTGACAGCCAGGGCACCCTAGGGACAGCCAGGGCACCCCCAGGGACCCCTAGGGCACAGCCAGGGCACGCCAGGGACAGACAGGGCACCCCCAGGGACACCAAGGGGACATCCAGAGCACCCCAAGGACAGCCAGGGCACCCCCAGGGAAACCGAAGGAACACCCTGGGCACCCCCAGGGACACCAAGGGGACCCCCAGGGACACCTAGGGGACAGGCAGGGCATTCCCAGGGACACTGACGGGACAGCCAGGGCACCCCCAGAGACCCCTAGGGGACAGCCAGGGCACTCCCAGGGACACTCTGGGCACCCACAGGGACACCTAGGGGACAGCCAGGGCACACCAGGGACACCCAGGGCACCCCCAGGGACACCTACGGGACCTCCAGGGCACCCCCAGGGACACCCAGGGCACCCCCAGGGACACCTAGGGGACAGCCAGGGCACCCCAGGGACAGCCAGGGCCCCCCCAGTAACACCTAGGGGACAGCCAGGGCACACCCAGGGACACCAAGGGCACCCCCAGGGACACCAAGGGGACAGGCAGGGAACCCCCAGGGACACCTAGGGGATGGCCAGGGCCCCCCGGGGGACACCTAGGGGACAGGCAGGGAACCCCCAGGGCACCCCAGGGACACCCAGGGCACCCCCAGGGACACCAAGGGGACAGCCAGAGCACCGCAAGGACAGCCAGGGCACCCACAGGGACACCTAGGGGACAGCAAGGGCACCCCAGGGACACCTAGGGGACAGCCAGGGCACCCCCAGGGACACCCAGGGCACCCCCAGAGACACCTAGGGGACAGCAAGGGTACCCCCAGGGTCACCCAGGGCACCCCCAGGGACACGTAGGGGACAGCCAGGGCACCCCAGGGACACCCTGGGCGCCCTCAGGGAAACGTAGGAGACAGCCAGGGCACCCCCAGGGACACCCAGGGCACCCCCAGGGACACCTAGGGGACAGGCAGGGCACCCCCAGAGACCCCTAGGGGACAGACAGGGCACCCTAGGGACAGCCATGGCACCCCCAGGGACACCGAGGGGACAGGCAGGGAACCCTAGGGACAGCCAGGGCACCCCCAGGGACACCGAGGGCACAGCCAGGGCACCCTGGGGGACAGGCAGGGCACCCCCAGGGACACCTAGGGGACAGGAATGGCACCACCCAGGGACACGTAGGGGACAGGCAGGGCACCCCCAGGGACACCTAAGGGACAGCCAGGGCCCCCCCAAGGACACCAAAGGGAAAGGCAGGGCACCCCCAGGGACACCGCGGGGACAGCCACGGCACCCCCAGGGACACGTAGAGGACAGCCATGGCACCCCAGGGACAGCCAGGGCACCCCCAGGGACACCAAGGGGACAGCCAGAGCACCCCAGGGACACCCAGGGCACCCCCAGGGACACCTAGGGGACAGCCAGGGCACCCCCAGGGACACCTAGGGGACAGCCACGGCACCCCCAGAGACACCGAGGGCACAGCCAGGGCACCCTGGGGACAGCCAGGGCACCCCCAGGGACACCTAGGGGACAGGCCTGGCACCCCCAGGGACACCTAGGGGACAGGCAGGGCACCCCCAAGGCACCCCAGGGACACCCAGGGCACCCCCAGGGCCACTTAGGGGATAGCCAGGGCACCCCAGGGACAGCGAGGGCACCCCCAGGGACACCCAGGGCACCCCCATGGAAACCTAGGGGACAGCCAGGGCACCCCCAGGGACACCCAGGGCACCCCCAGGGACACCTAGGGGAGAGCCAGGGCACCCCCAGGGACACCTAGGGGAGAGGCAGGGCACCCCCAGGGACACCTAGGGGACAGCCAGGGCACTCCAGGGACAGCCAGGGCACCCCCAGGGACACCTAGGGGACAGCCAGGGCACCCCGAGGGACACCAGCGCACCCCAAGGGACACCTAGGTGACAGCCAGGGCACCCTAGGGACAGCCAGGGCACCCCCAGGGACCCCTAGGGCACAGCCAGGGCACGCCAGGGACAGCCAGGGCACCCCCAGGGACACCAAGGGGACATCCAGAGCACCCCATGGACAGCCAGGGCACCCCCAGGGACACCGAAGGAACACCCTGGGCACCCCCAGGGACACCAATGGGACCCCCAGGGACACCTGGGGGACACGCAGGGCATTCCCAGGGACACTGACGGGACAGCCAGGGCACCCCCAGAGACCCCTAGGGGACAGCCAGGGCACCCCAGGGACACCCAGGGCACCCCCAGGGACACCTAGGGGACCTCCAGGGCACCCCCAGGGACACCCAGGGCACCCCCAGGGCCACCTAGGGGACAGCCAGGGCACCCCAGGGACAGCCAGGGCCCCCCCAGGGACACCTAGGGGACAGCCAGGGCACCCCAGGCACACCCAGGGCTCCCCCAGGGACACCTAGGGGACAGCCAGGGCACCCCCAGGGACACCTAGAAGACAGCCAGGGCAACCCCCGGGACACCTAGGGGACAGCCAGGGCACCCCCAGGGACACCTAGGGGACAGCCAGGGCACTCCAGAGACAGCCAGGGCACCCCCAGGGACACCTAGGGGACAGCCAGGGCACCCGAGGGACAGCCAGAGCACCCCCAGGGACACCAAGGGGACAGCCAGGGCACCCTAGGGAGAGCCAGGGCAACGCCAGGGACACCTAGGGGACAGCCAGGGCATCCCCAGGGACACCCAGGGCACCCCCAGAGACACCTAGAGGAAAGCCAGGGCACCCCCAGGGACACCTAGGGGACAGCCAGGGCATCCCCAGGGACACCCAGGGCACCCCCAGAGACACCTAGAGGAAAGCCAGGGCACCCCCAGGGACACCTAGGGGACAGCCAGGGCACCCCCAGGGACACCCAGGGGACAGCCAGGGCACCCTAGGGACAGCCAGGGCAACGCCAGGGACACCTAGGGGACAGCCAGGGCATCCCCAGGGACACCCAGGGCACCCCCAGGGACACCTAGAGGACAGCCAGGGCACCCCCAGGGACACCTAGGGGACAGCCAGGGCACCCCCAGGGACACCCAGGGCACCCCCAGGGACACCTAGAGGACAGCCAGGGCACCCCCAGGGACACCTAGGGGACAGGCAGGGCACCCCAGGGACACCTAGGGGACAGCCAGGGCCCCCCCAGGGACAACTAGGGGACAGCCAGGGCACTCCAGGGACACCCAGGGCACCCCCAGGGACACCTAGGGGACAGCCAGGGCACCCTAAAGACAGCCAGGGAACCCCCAGGGACACAGAGGGGACAGGCAGGGCACCGCCAGGGACACCGAGGGGAAAGCCAGGGCACCCCCAGGGACACCGAGGGGAAGGCAGGACACCCCCAGGGACACCTAGGGGACAGCCAGGGCACTCCCAGGGACACTCTGGGCACCCACAGGGACACCTTGAAGACAGCCAGGGCACCTCAGGGACATCCAGGGCACCACCAGGGACACCTAGGGGACAGCCAGGGCACCCTAGGGACCGCCAGGGCACCCCCAGGGACACCCAGGGCACCCCCAGGGACACGAAGGGGACAGCCCGGGCACCCCCAGGGACACCTAGGGGACAGCCAGGGCACCCCAGGGACACGCAGGGCACCCCCAGGGACACCTAGAGGACAGCCAGGGCACCCCCAGTGACATCTAGGGGACAGCCAGGGACCCCCAGGGACACCCAGGGCAGCCCCAGGGACACCTAGGGAACAGCCAGGGCATCCCCAGGGACACCCAGGGCACCCCCAGGGACACCTAGAGGACAGCCAGGGCACCCCCAGTGACACCTAGGGGACAGCCAGGGCACCCCCAGGAACACCTAGGGGACAGCCAGGGCACTCCAGAGACAGCCAGGGCACCCCCAGGGACACCTAGGGGACAGCCAGGGCACCCGAGGGACAGCCAGGGCACCCCCAGGGACACCAAGGGCACCGCCAGGGAACCCTCGGGACACCCAGCGCACCCCCAGGGACACCTAGGAGACAGCCAGGGCATCCCCAGGGACACCCAGGGCACCCCCAGGGACACCTAGAGGACAGCCAGGGCATCCCCAGGGACACCTAGGGGACAGGCAGGGCACCCCCAGGGACACCTAGGGGACAGCCAGGGCCCCCCCAGGGACAACTAGGGGACAGCCAGGGCACCCCAGGGACACCCAGGGCACCCCCAGGGACACTTAGGGGACAGCCAGGGCACCCCCAGGGACACCTAGGGGACAGCCAGGGCACCCCCAGGGACACCCAGGGCACCCCCAGGGACACCTAGGGGACAGCCAGGGCACCCTAGGCACACCCAGGGCACCCCCAGGGACACCTAGGGGACAGCCAGGGCACCCTAGGGACAACCAGGGCACCCCCAGGGACACCGAGGGCACAGCCATGCCACCCTAGGGACAGCCAGGGCACCCCCAAGGACACCAAAGGGACACGCAGGGAACCCCCAGGGACACCTAGGGGACAGCCAGGGCATCCCCAGGGACACACAGGGCACCCCCAGGGACACCAAGGGGACAGCAAGGGCACCCCCAGGGACACCTAAGGGACACCCTGGGCACCCCCAGGGACACCAAGGGGACGCCCAGGGACACCTAGGGGACAGCCAGGGCACCCCAGGGACAGCGAGGGCACCCCCAGGGACACCTAGGGGACAGCCAGGGCAGCCCAGGGACACTCAGGGCACCCCCAGGGAAACCTAGGGGACAGCCAGGGAACCCCAGGGACAAGTACGGGACAGCCAGGGAACCCCACTGACACCCTGTGCACCCCCAGGGACACCCAGGGCCCCCCCAGGGACACCTAGGGGACAGCCAGGGAACCCCAGGGACACCCTAGCCACCCCCAGGGACACCTAGGGGACAGCCAGGGAACCCGAGGGACAGCCAGGGAACCCCCAGGGACACCTAGAGGACAGGAAGGGCACCCCGAGGGACACCTATGGGACAGCCAGGGCCCCCCCAGGGACACCAAGGGGACAGCCAGGGAACACCAGGGACAGCCAGGGCCCCCCCAGGGACACCTAGGGGATAGCCAGCGCCCCTCCAGGGACACCCAGGGCACCCCCAGGGACATCTAGGGGACAGCCAGGGCACCCCAGGGACACCCAGGGCACCCCCAGGGACACCTAGGGGACAGCCAGGGCACCCTAAAGACAGCCAGGGCACCCCCAGGGACACATAGGGGACAGGCAGGGCACCCCCAGGGACACCGAGGGGAAAGCCAGGGCACCCCCAGGGACACCGAGGGGAAGGCAGGACACCCCCAGGGACACCTAGGGGACAGCCAGGGCACCCCCAGGGACACCTAGAAGACAGCCAGGGCAACCCCAGGGACACCTAGGGGACAGCCAGGGCACCCCCAGGGACACCTAGTGGACAGCCAGGGCACTCCAGAGATAGCCAGGGCACCCCCAGGGACACCTAGGGGACAGCCAGGGCACCCGAGGGACAGCCAGAGCACCCCCAGGGACACCAAGGGGACAGCCAGGGCACCCTAGGGACAGCCAGGGCAACGCCAGGGACACCTAGGGGACAGCCAGGGCATCCCCAGGGACACCCAGGGCACCCCCAGGGACACCTAGAGGACAGCCAGGGCACCCCCAGGGACACCTAGGGGACAGCCAGGGCACCCCCAGGGACACCCAGGGCACCCCCAGAAACACCTAGAGGACAGCCAGGGCACCCCCAGGGACACCTAGGGGACAGCCAGGGCACCCCCAGAGACACCTAGGGGACAGCCAGGGCCCCCCCAGGGACAACTAGGGGACAGCCAGGGCACTCCAGGGACACCCAGGGCACCCCCAGGGACACCTAGGGGACAGCCAGGGCATCCTAAAGACAGCCAGGGAACCCCCAGGGACACAGAGGGGACAGGCAGGGCACCGCCAGGGACACCGAGGGGAAAGCCAGGGCACCCCCAGGGACACCGAGGGGAAGGCAGGACACCCCCAGGGACACCTAGGGGACAGCCAGGGCCTTCCCAGGGACACTCTGGGCACCCACAGGGACACCTTGAAGACAGCCAGGGCACCTCAGGGACATCCAGGGCACCACCAGGGACACCTAGGAGACAGCCAGGGCACCCTAGGGACCGCCAGGGCACCCCCAGGGACACCCAGGGCACCCCCAGGGACACGAAGGGGACAGCCCGGGCACCCCCAGGGACACCTAGGGGACAGCCAGGGCACCTCAGGGACACGCAGGGCACCCCCAGGGACACCTAGAGGACAGCCAGGGCACCCCCAGTGACACCTAGGGGACAGCCAGGGACCCCCAGGGACACCCAGGGCAGCCCCAGGGACACCTAGGGAACAGCCAGGGCATCCCCAGGGACACCCAGGGCACCCCCAGGGACACCTAGAGGACAGCCAGGGCACCCCCAGTGACACCTAGGGGACAGCCAGGGCACCCCCAGGAACACCTAGGGGACAGCCAGGGCACTCCAGAGACAGCCAGGGCACCCCCAGGGACACCTAGGGGACAGCCAGGGCACCCGAGGGACAGCCAGGGCACCCCCAGGGACACCAAGGGCACCGCCAGGGCACCCTAGGGACACCCAGCGCACCCCCAGGGACACCTAGGAGACAGCCAGGGAATCCCCAGGGACACCCAGGGCACCCCCAGGGACACCTAGAGGACAGCCAGGGCATCCCCAGGGACACCTAGGGGACAGGCAGGGCACCTCCAGGGACACCTAGGGGACAGCCAGGGCCCCCCCAGGGACAACTAGGGGACAGCCAGGGCACCCCAGGGACACCCAGGGCACCCCCAGGGACACTTAGGGGACAGCCAGGGCACCCCCAGGGACACCTAGGGGACAGCCAGGGCACCCCCAGGGACACCCAGGGCACCCCCAGGGACACCTAGGGGACAGCCAGGGCACCCTAGGCACACCCAGGGCACCCCCAGGGACACCTAGGGGACAGCCAGGGCACCCTAGGGACAACCAGGGCACCCCCAGGGACACCGAGGGCACAGCCATGCCACCCTAGGGACAGCCAGGGCACCCCCAAGGACACCTAAGGGACACGCAGGGAACCCCCAGGGACACCTAGGGGACAGCCAGGGCATCCCCAGGGACACACAGGGCACCCCCAGGGACACCAAGGGGACAGCAAGGGCACCCCCAGGGACACCTAAGGGACACCCTGGGCACCCCCAGGGGCACCAAGGGGACGCCCAGGGACACCTAGGGGACAGCCAGGGCACCCCAGGGACAGCGAGGGCACCCCCAGGGACACCTAGGGGACAGCCAGGGCAGCCCAGGGACACTCAGGGCACCCCCAGGGAAACCTAGGGGACAGCCAGGGAACCCCAGGGACAAGTACGGGACAGCCAGGGAACCCCACTGACACCCTGTGCACCCCCAGGGACACCCAGGGCCCCCCCAGGGACACCTAGAGGACAGCCAGGGCACCCCCAGGGACACCTAGGGGACAGCCAGGGCACCCCCAGGGACACCCAGGGCACCCCCAGAAACACCTAGAGGACAGCCAGGGCACCCCCAGGGACACCTAGGGGACAGCCAGGGCACCCCCAGAGACACCTAGGGGACAGCCAGGGCCCCCCCAGGGACAACTAGGGGACAGCCAGGGCACTCCAGGGACACCCAGGGCACCCCCAGGGACACCTAGGGGACAGCCAGGGCATCCTAAAGACAGCCAGGGAACCCCCAGGGACACAGAGGGGACAGGCAGGGCACCGCCAGGGACACCGAGGGGAAAGCCAGGGCACCCCCAGGGACACCGAGGGGAAGGCAGGACACCCCCAGGGACACCTAGGGGACAGCCAGGGCCTTCCCAGGGACACTCTGGGCACCCACAGGGACACCTTGAAGACAGCCAGGGCACCTCAGGGACATCCAGGGCACCACCAGGGACACCTAGGAGACAGCCAGGGCACCCTAGGGACCGCCAGGGCACCCCCAGGGACACCCAGGGCACCCCCAGGGACACGAAGGGGACAGCCCGGGCACCCCCAGGGACACCTAGGGGACAGCCAGGGCACCTCAGGGACACGCAGGGCACCCCCAGGGACACCTAGAGGACAGCCAGGGCACCCCCAGTGACACCTAGGGGACAGCCAGGGACCCCCAGGGACACCCAGGGCAGCCCCAGGGACACCTAGGGAACAGCCAGGGCATCCCCAGGGACACCCAGGGCACCCCCAGGGACACCTAGAGGACAGCCAGGGCACCCCCAGTGACACCTAGGGGACAGCCAGGGCACCCCCAGGAACACCTAGGGGACAGCCAGGGCACTCCAGAGACAGCCAGGGCACCCCCAGGGACACCTAGGGGACAGCCAGGGCACCCGAGGGACAGCCAGGGCACCCCCAGGGACACCAAGGGCACCGCCAGGGCACCCTAGGGACACCCAGCGCACCCCCAGGGACACCTAGGAGACAGCCAGGGCATCCCCAGGGACACCCAGGGCACCCCCAGGGACACCTAGAGGACAGCCAGGGCATCCCCAGGGACACCTAGGGGACAGGCAGGGCACCTCCAGGGACACCTAGGGGACAGCCAGGGCCCCCCCAGGGACAACTAGGGGACAGCCAGGGCACCCCAGGGACACCCAGGGCACCCCCAGGGACACTTAGGGGACAGCCAGGGCACCCCCAGGGACACCTAGGGGACAGCCAGGGCACCCCCAGGGACACCCAGGGCACCCCCAGGGACACCTAGGGGACAGCCAGGGCACCCTAGGCACACCCAGGGCACCCCCAGGGACACCTAGGGGACAGCCAGGGCACCCTAGGGACAACCAGGGCACCCCCAGGGACACCGAGGGCACAGCCATGCCACCCTAGGGACAGCCAGGGCACCCCCAAGGACACCTAAGGGACACGCAGGGAACCCCCAGGGACACCTAGGGGACAGCCAGGGCATCCCCAGGGACACACAGGGCACCCCCAGGGACACCAAGGGGACAGCAAGGGCACCCCCAGGGACACCTAAGGGACACCCTGGGCACCCCCAGGGGCACCAAGGGGACGCCCAGGGACACCTAGGGGACAGCCAGGGCACCCCAGGGACAGCGAGGGCACCCCCAGGGACACCTAGGGGACAGCCAGGGCAGCCCAGGGACACTCAGGGCACCCCCAGGGAAACCTAGGGGACAGCCAGGGAACCCCAGGGACAAGTACGGGACAGCCAGGGAACCCCACTGACACCCTGTGCACCCCCAGGGACACCCAGGGCCCCCCCAGGGACACCTAGGGGACAGCCAGGGAACCCCAGGGACACCCTAGCCACCCCCAGGGACACCTAGGGGACAGCCAGGGAACCCGAGGGACAGCCAGGGAACCCCCAGGGACACCTAGAGGACAGAAAGGGCACCCCGAGGGACACCTAGGGGACAGCCAGGGCCCCCCCAGGGACACCTAGGGGATAGCCAGCGCCCCTCCAGGGACACCCAGGGCACCCCCAGGGACATCTAGGGGACAGCCAGGGCACCCCAGGGACACCCAGGGCACCCCCAGGGACACCTAGGGGACAGCCAGGGCACCCTAAAGACAGCCAGGGCACCCCCAGGGACACATAGGGGACAGGCAGGGCACCCCCAGGGACACCGAGGGGAAAGCCAGGGCACCCCCAGGGACACCGAGGGGAAGGCAGGACACCCCCAGGGACACCTAGGGGACAGCCAGGGCACCCCCAGGGACATTTAGGGGACAGCCAGGGCACTCCAGGGACACCCAGGGCACCCCCAGGGACACCTAGGGGACAGCCAGAGCACCCCCAGGGACACCTAGGGGACAGGCAGGGCACCCCCAGGGACACTGACAGGACAGCCAGGGCACCCCCAGAGACCCCTAGGGGACAGCCAGGGCACTCCCAGGGACACTCTGGGCACCCACAGGGACACCTTGAAGACAGCCAGGGCACATCAGGGACATCCAGGGCACCCCCAGGGACACCTAGGGGACAGCCAGGGCACCCTAGGGACACCTAGGGGACAGCCAGGGCACCCCAGGGACACGCAGGGCACCCCCAGGGACACCGAGAGGACAGCCAGGGCACCCCCAGTGACACCTAGGGGACAGCCAGGGCACCCCCAGGGACACCTAGGGGACAGCCAGGGCACTCCAGAGACAGCCAGGGCACCCCCAGGGACACCTAGGGGACAGCCAGGGCACCCGAGGGACAGCCAGAGCACCCCCAGGGACACCAAGGGCACAGCCAGGGCACCCTAGGGGCACCCAGCGCACCCCCAGGGACACCTAGGGGACAGCCAGGGCATCCCCAGGGACACCCAGGGCACCCCCAGGGACACCTAGAGGACAGCCAGGGCATCCCCACGGACACCTAGGGGACAGGCAGGGCACCCCCAGGGAAACCTAGTGGACAGCCAGGGCCCCCCCAGGGACAACTAGGGGACAGCCAGGGCACCCCAGGGACACCCAGGGCACCCCCAGGGACAATTAGGGGACAGCCAGGGCACCCCCAGGGACACCTAGGGGACAGCCAGGGCACCCCAGGCACACCCAGGGCACCCCCTGGGACACCTAGGGGACAACCAGGGCACCCAAGGCACACCCAGGGCACCCCCAGGGACACCTAGGGGACAGCCAGGGCACCCCCAGGGACACCGAGGGCACAGCCATGCCACCCTAGGGACAGCCAGGGCACCCCCAAGGACACCTAAGGGACACGCAGGGAACCCCCAGGGACACCTAGGAGACAGCCAGGGCATCCCCAGGGACACCCAGGGCACCCCCAGGGACACCAAGGGGACAGCAAGGGCACCCCCAGGGACACCTAAGGGACACCCTGGGCACCCCCAGGGACACCAAGGGGACGCCCAGGGACACCTAGGGGACAGGCAGGGCACCCCCAGGGACACCGAGGGGAAAGCCAGGGCATCCCCAGGGACGCCTAGGGGAAGGCAGGACACCCTCAGTGACACCTAGGGGACAGCCAGGGCACCCCCAGGGACATTTAGGGGACAGCCAGGGCACTCCAGGGACACCCAGGGCACCCAGAGGGACACCTAGTGGACAGGCAGGGAACCCCCAGGGACACCTAGGGGACAGGCAGGGCATCCCCAGGGACACTGACGGGACAGCCAGGGCACCCCCAGAGACCCCTAGGGGACAGCCAGGGCACCCCAGGGACACCCAGGGCACCCCCAGGAACACCAAGGCGACAGCCAGGGCACCCCAGGGACAGCCAGGGCACCCCCAGGGACACCTAGGGGACAGGCAGGGCACCCCCAGGGACACCCAGGGCACCCCGAACGACACCTAGGGGACAGGCAGGGCACACCGAGGGACAACTAGGGGACAGCCAGGGCACCCTGGGGACAGCCAGGGCACCCCCAGGGACATTTAGGGGACAGCCAGGGCACTCCAGGGACACCCAGGGCACCCCCAGGGACACCTAGGGGACAGCCAGGTCACCCCCAGGGACACCTAGGGGACAGCCAGGGCATCCCCAGGGACACCCAGGTCACCCCCAGAGACACCTAGTGGACAGCCAGGGCACCCCCAGGGACACCTAGGGGACAGGCAGGGCACCCCCAAGGCACCCCAGGGACACCCTGGGCACCCCCAGGGACACCAAGGGGACAGCCAGGGCACCCCAGGGACACCAAGGGGACAGCCAGGGCACCCCCAGGGACACCAAGGGGACAGCCAGGGCGCGCCAGGGACACCCAGGGCACCCCCTGGAACACCAAGGGGACAGACAGGGCACCCCCAGGGACACCTAGGGGATAGCCAGCGCCCCTCCAGGGACACCCAGGGCACCCCCAGGGACATCTAGGGGACAGGCAGGGCACCCCCAGGGACACCGAGGGGAAAGCCAGGGCACCCCAGGGACACCCAGGGCACCCCCAGGGACACCAAGGGGAAAGCCAGGGCACCCCAGGGACACCCAGGGCACCCCCAGGGACACCTAGGGGACAGGCAGGGCACCCCCAGGGACACCGAGGGGAAAGCCAGGGCACCCCCAGGGACACCGAGGGGAAGGCAGGACACCCCCAGGGACACCTAGGGGACAGCCAGGGCACCCCCAGGGACATTTAGGGGACAGACAGGGCACTCCAGGGACACCCAGGGCACCCCCAGGGACACCTAGGGGACAGGCCGAGCACCCCCAGGGACACCTAGGGGACAGGCAGGGCACCCCCAGGGACACTGACGGGACAGCCAGGGCACCCCCAGAGACCCCTAGGGGACAGCCAGGGCACTCCCAGGGACAGCCTGGGCACCCACAGGGACACCTTGAAGACAGCAAGGGCACCTCAGGGACATCCAGGGCACCCCCAGGGACACCTAGGGGACAGCCAGGGCACCCTAGGCACACCCAGGGCGCCCCCAGGGACACCGAGGGCACAGCCATGCCACCCTAGGGACAGCCAGGGCACCCCCAAGGACACCTAAGGGACACGCAGGGAACCCCCAGGGACACCTAGGGGACAGCCAGGGCATCCCCAGGGACACCCAGGGCACCCCCAGGGACACCAAGGGGACAGCAAGGGCACCCCCAGGGACACCTAAGGGACACCCTGGGCACCCCCAGGGACACCAAGGGGACGCCCAGGGACACCTAGGGGACAGGCAGGGCACCCCCAGGGACACCGAGGGGAAAGCCAGGGCACCCCCAGGGACGCCTAGGGGAAGGCAGGACACCCTCAGTGACACCTAGGGGACAGCCAGGGCACCCCCAGAGACATTTAGGGGACAGCCAGGGCACTCCAGGGACACCCAGGGCACCCCCAGGGACACCTAGGGGACAGCCAGGGCACCCTAAAGACAGCCAGGGCACCCCCAGGGACACCGAGGGGAAAGCCAGGGCACCCCCAGGGACACCGAGGGGAAGGCAGGACACCCCCAGGGACACCTAGGGGACAGCCAGGGCACCCCCAGGGACACCTAGAAGACAGCCAGGGCAACCCCAGGGACACCTAGGGGACAGCCAGGGCACCCCCAGGGACACCTAGTGGACAGCCAGGGCACTCCAGAGACAGCCAGGGCACCCCCAGGGACACCTAGGGGACAGCCAGGGCACCCGAGGGACAGCCAGAGCACCCCCAGGGACACCAAGGGGACAGCCAGGGCACCCTAGGGACAGCCAGGGCAACGCCAGGGACACCTAGGGGACAGCCAGGGCATCCCCAGGGACACCCAGGGCACCCCCAGGGACACCTAGAGGACAGCCAGGGCACCCCCAGGGACACCTAGGGGACAGCCAGGGCACCCCCAGGGACACCCAGGGCACCCCCAGGGACACCTAGAGGACAGCCAGGGCACCCCCAGGGACACCTAGGGGACAGCCAGGGCACCCCCAGGGACACCTAGGGGACAGCCAGGGCCCCCCCAGGGACAACTAGGGGACAGCCAGGGCACTCCAGGGACACCCAGGGCACCCCCAGGGACACCTAGGGGACAGCCAGGGCGCCCTAAAGACAGCCAGGGAACCCCCAGGGACACAGAGGGGACAGGCAGGGCACCGCCAGGGACACCGAGGGGAAAGCCAGGGCACCCCCAGGGACACCGAGGGGAAGGCAGGACACCCCCAGGGACACCTAGGGGACAGCCAGGGCACTCCCAGGGACACTCTGGGCACCCACAGGGACACCTTGAAGACAGCCAGGGCACCTCAGGGACATCCAGGGCACCACCAGGGACACCTAGGAGACAGCCAGGGCACCCTGGGGACAGCCAGGGCACCCCCAGGGACATTTAGGGGACAGCCAGGGCACTCCAGGGACACCCAGGGCACCCCCAGGGACACGAAGGGGACAGCCCGGGCACCCCCAGGGACACCTAGGGGACAGCCAGGGCACCTCAGGGACACGCAGGGCACCCCCAGGGACACCTAGAGGACAGCCAGGGCACCCCCAGTGACA
Organism: Chamaea fasciata; assembly: GCF_029207755.1. Taxonomy (NCBI): domain Eukaryota; kingdom Metazoa; phylum Chordata; class Aves; order Passeriformes; family Sylviidae; genus Chamaea; species Chamaea fasciata. The sequence continues at coordinate 126,478 of NW_027094258.1, read as the reverse complement.
CCTAGGGGACAGCCAGGGACCCCCAGGGACACCCAGGGCAGCCCCAGGGACACCTAGGGAACAGCCAGGGCATCCCCAGGGACACCCAGGGCACCCCCAGGGACACCTAGAGGACAGCCAGGGCACCCCCAGTGACACCTAGGGGACAGCCAGGGCACCCCCAGGAACACCTAGGGGACAGCCAGGGCACTCCAGAGACAGCCAGGGCACCCCCAGGGACACCTAGGGGACAGCCAGGGCACCCCCAGGGTCACCCAGGGCACCCCCAGGGACACGTAGGGGACAGCCAGGGCACCCCAGGGACACCCTGGGCGCCCTCAGGGAAACCTAGGGGACAGCCAGGGCACCCCCAGGGACACCCAGGGCACCCCCAGGGACACATAGGGGACAGGCAGGGCACCCCCAGAGACCCCTAGGGGACAGACAGGGCACCCTAGGGACAGCCATGGCACCCCCAGGGACACCGAGGGGACAGGGAGGGAACCCTAGGGACAGCCAGGGCACCCCCAGGGACACCGAGGGCACAGCCAGGGCACCCTGGGGACAGGCAGGGCACCCCCAGGGACACCTAGGGGACAGGAATGGCACCCCCAGGGACACGTAGGGGACAGGCAGGGGACCCCCAGGGACACCTAGGGGACAGCCAGGGCCCCCCCAAGGACACCAAAGGGAAAGGCAGGGCACCCCCAGGGACACCGAGGGGACAGCCACGGCATCCCCAGGGACACGTAGAGGACAGCCATGGCACCCCAGGGACAGCCAGGGCACCCCCAGGGACAGCTAGGGGACAGCCATGGCACACCCATGGACACCAAGGGGACAGCCAGAGCACCCCAGGGACACCCAGGGCACCCCCAGGGACACCTAGGGGACAGCCATGGCACACCCATGGACACCTAGGGGACAGCCAGGGCACCCCAGCCACACCCAGGGCACCCCCAGGGACACCTAGGGGACAGCCACGGCACACTAGGGACAGCCAGGGCACCCCCAGGGACACCGAGGGGACAGCCACGGCACCCCCAGAGACACCGAGGGCACAGCCAGGGCACCCTGGGGACAGCCAGGGCACCCCCAGGGACACCTAGGGGACAGGCAGGTCACCCCCAGGGACACCTAGGGGACAGCCAGGGCACCCTAGGGACAGCCAGGGCACCCCCAGGGACACCTAGGGGACAGGCAGGGCACCCCCAAGGCACCCCAGGGACACCCAGGGCACCCCCAGGGCCACCTAGGGGATAGCCAGGCCACCCCAGGGACAGCGAGGGCACCCCTAGGGACACCCAGGGCACCCCCATGGAAACCTAGGGGACAGCCAGGGCACCCCCAGGGACACCCAGGGCACCCCCAGGGACACCTAGGGGAGAGCCAGGGCACCCCCAGGGACACCTAGGGGAGAGGCAGGGCACCCCCAGGGACACCTAGGGGACAGCCAGGGCACCCCCAGGGACACCTGGGGGACAGCCAGGGCACTCCAGGGACAGCCAGGGCACCCCCAGGGACACCTAGGGGACAGCCAGGGCACCCCGAGGGACACCAGCGCACGCCAAGGGACACCTAGGTGACAGCCAGGGCACCCTAGGGACAGCCAGGGCACCCCCAGGGACCCCTAGGGCACAGCCAGGGCACGCCAGGGACAGCCAGGGCACCCCCAGGGACACCAAGGGGACATCCAGAGCACGCCAGGGACAGCCAGGGCACGCCCAGGGACACCGAAGGAACACCCTGGGCACCCCCAGGGACACCAAGGGGACCCCCAGGGACACCTAGGGGACAGGCAGGGCATTCCCAGGGACACTGACGGGACAGCCAGGGCACCCCCAGAGACCCCTAGGGGACAGCCAGGGCACTCCCAGGGACACTCTCGGCACCCACAGGGACACCTAGGGGACAGCCAGGGCACACCAGGGAAACCCAGGGCACCCCCAGGGACACCTAGGGGACCTCCAGGGCACCCCCAGGGCACCCCCAGGGCCACCTAGGGGACAGCCAGGGCACCCCCAGGGACACCTAGGGGACAGCCAGGGCACCCCAGGCACACCCAGGGCTCTCCCAGGGACACCTAGGGGACAGCCAGGGCACCCCTAGGGACACCTAGAAGACAGCCAGGGCAACCCCAGGGACACCTAGGGGACAGCCAGGGCACCCCCAGGGACACCTAGGGGACAGCCAGGGCATCCAGAGACAGCCAGGGCACCCCCAGGGACACCTAGGGGACAGCCAGGGCACCCCAGGGACAGCCAGAGCACCCCCAGGGACACCAAGGGCACAGCCAGGGCACCCTAGGGACAGCCAGGGCAACGCCAGGGACACCTAGGGGACAGCCAGGGCATCCCCAGGGACACCCAGGGCACCCCCAGGGACACCTAGAGGACAGCCAGGGCACCCCCAGGGACACCTAGGGGACAGCCAGGGCACCCCCAGGGACACCCAGGGCACCCCCAGGGACACCTAGAGGACAGCCAGGGCACCACCAGGGACACCTAGGGGACAGGCAGGGCACCCCCAGGGACACCTAGGGGACAGCCAGGGCCCCCCCAGGGACAACTAGGGGACAGCCAGGGCACTCCAGGGACACCCAGGGCACCCCCAGGGACACCTAGGGGACAGCCAGGGCACCCTAAAGACAGCCAGGGAACCCACAGGGACACATAGGGGACAGGCAGGGCACCCCCAGGGACACCGAGGGGAAAGCCAGGGCACCCCCAGGGACACCGAGGGGAAGGCAGGACACCCCCAGGGACACCTAGGGGACAGCCAGGGCACTCCCAGGGACACTCTGGGCACCCACAGGGACACCTTGAAGACAGCCAGGGCACCTCAGGGACATCCAGGGCACCCCCAGGGACACCTAGGGGACAGCCAGGGCACCCTAGGGACCGCCAGGGCACCCCCAGGGACACCCAGGGCACCCCCAGGGACACGAAGGGGACAGCCAGGGCACCCCCAGGGACACCTAGGGGACAGCCAGGGCACCCCAGGGACACGCAGGGCACCCCCAGGGACACCTAGAGGACAGCCAGGGCACCCCCAGGGACACCTAGGGGACAGCCAGGGACCCCCAGGGACGCCCAGGGCAGCCCCAGGGACACCTAGGGAACAGCCAGGGCATCCCCAGGGACACCCAGGGCACCCCCAGGGACACCTAGAGGACAGCCAGGGCACCCCCAGTGACACCTAGGGGACAGCCAGGGCACCCCCAGGAACACCTAGGGGACAGCCAGGGCACTCCAGAGACAGCCAGGGCACCCCCAGGGACACCTAGGGGATAGCCAGGGCACCCGAGGGACAGCAAGGGCACCCCCAGGGACACCAAGGGCACCGCCAGGGCACCCTAGGGACACCCAGCGCACCCCCAGGGACACCTAGGGGACAGCCAGGGCATCCCCAGGGACACCCAGGGCACCCCCAGGGACACCTAGAGGACAGCCAGGGCATCCCCAGGGACACCTAGGGGACAGGCAGGGCACCCCCAGGGACACCTAGGGGACAGCCAGGGCCCCCCCAGGGACAACTAGGGGACAGCCAGGGCACCCCAGGGACACCCACGGCACCCCCAGGGACACTTAGGGGACAGCCAGGGCACCCCCAGGGACACCTAGGGGACAGCCAGGGCACCCCCAGGGACACCCAGGGCACCCCCAGGGACACCTAGGGGACAGCCAGGGCACCCTAAGCACACCCAGGGCACCCCCAGGGACACCTAGGGGACAGCCAGGGCACCCTAGGGACAGCCAGGGCACCCCCAGGGACACCGAGGGCACAGCCATGCCACCCTAGGGACAGCCAGGGCACCCCCTAGGACACCTAAGGGACACGCAGGGAACCCCCAGGGACACCTAGGGGACAGCCAGGGCATCCCCAGGGACACCCAGGGCACCCCCAGGGACACCAAGGGGACAGCAAGGGCACCCCCAGGGACACCTAAGGGACACCCTGGGCACCCCCAGGGACACCAAGGGGACGCCCAGGGACACCTAGGGGACAGCCAGGGCACCCCAGGGACAGCGAGGGCACCCCCAGGGAGACTGACGGGACAGCCAGGGCAGCCCAGGGACACTCAGGGCACCCCCAGGGAAACCTAGGGGACAGCCAAGGAACCCCAGGGACAAGTACGGGACAGCCAGGGAACCCCACTGACACCCTGTGCACCCCCAGGGACACCCAGGGCCCCCCCAGGGACACCTAGGGGACAGCCAGGGAACCCCAGGGACACCCTAGCCACCCCCAGGGACACCTAGGGGACAGCCAGGGAACCCGAGGGACAGCCAGGGAACCCCCAGGGACACCTAGAGGACAGGAAGGGCACCCCGAGGGACACCTAGGGGACAGCCAGGGCCCCCCCAGGGACACCTAGGGGATAGCCAGCGTCCCTCCAGGGACACCCAGGGCACCCCCAGGGACATCTAGGGGACAGGCAGGGCACCCCCAGGGACACCGAGGGGAAAGCCAGGGCACCCCCAGGGACGCCTAGGGGAAGGCAGGACATCCTCAGTGACACCTAGGGGACAGCCAGGGCACCCCCAGGGACATTTAGGGGACAGCCAGGGCACTCCAGGGACACCCAGGGCACCCCCAGGGACACCTAGGGGACAGGCAGGGAACCCCCAGGGACACCTAGGGGACAGGCAGGGCACCCCCAGGGACATTGACAGGACAGCCAGGGAACCCCCAGAGACCCCTAGGGGACAGCCAGGGCACCCCAGGGACACCCAGGGCACCCCCAGGGACACCTAGGGGACAGCCAGGGTACCCCAGGGACACCCAGGGCACCCCCAGGGACACCTAGGGGACAGCCAGGGCACCCCCAGGGACACCTAGAGGACAGCCAGGGCACCCCCAGGGACACCTAGGGGACAGCCAGGGCACCCCCAGGGACACCTAGGGGACAGCCAGGGCCCCCCCAGGGACAACTAGGGGACAGCCAGGGCACTCCAGGGACACCCAGGGCACCCCCAGGGACACCTAGGGGACAGCCAGGGCGCCCTAAAGACAGCCAGGGAACCCCCAGGGACACAGAGGGGACAGGCAGGGCACCGCCAGGGACACCGAGGGGAAAGCCAGGGCACCCCCAGGGACACCGAGGGGAAGGCAGGACACCCCCAGGGACACCTAGGGGACAGCCAGGGCACTCCCAGGGACACTCTGGGCACCCACAGGGACACCTTGAAGACAGCCAGGGCACCTCAGGGACATCCAGGGCACCACCAGGGACACCTAGGAGACAGCCAGGGCACCCTGGGGACAGCCAGGGCACCCCCAGGGACATTTAGGGGACAGCCAGGGCACTCCAGGGACACCCAGGGCACCCCCAGGGACACGAAGGGGACAGCCCGGGCACCCCCAGGGACACCTAGGGGACAGCCAGGGCACCTCAGGGACACGCAGGGCACCCCCAGGGACACCTAGAGGACAGCCAGGGCACCCCCAGTGACACCTAGGGGACAGCCAGGGACCCCCAGGGACACCCAGGGCAGCCCCAGGGACACCTAGGGAACAGCCAGGGCATCCCCAGGGACACCCAGGGCACCCCCAGGGACACCTAGAGGACAGCCAGGGCACCCCCAGTGACACCTAGGGGACAGCCAGGGCACCCCCAGGAACACCTAGGGGACAGCCAGGGCACTCCAGAGACAGCCAGGGCACCCCCAGGGACACCTAGGGGACAGCCAGGGCACCCCCAGGGTCACCCAGGGCACCCCCAGGGACACGTAGGGGACAGCCAGGGCACCCCAGGGACACCCTGGGCGCCCTCAGGGAAACCTAGGGGACAGCCAGGGCACCCCCAGGGACACCCAGGGCACCCCCAGGGACACATAGGGGACAGGCAGGGCACCCCCAGAGACCCCTAGGGGACAGACAGGGCACCCTAGGGACAGCCATGGCACCCCCAGGGACACCGAGGGGACAGGGAGGGAACCCTAGGGACAGCCAGGGCACCCCCAGGGACACCGAGGGCACAGCCAGGGCACCCTGGGGACAGGCAGGGCACCCCCAGGGACACCTAGGGGACAGGAATGGCACCCCCAGGGACACGTAGGGGACAGGCAGGGGACCCCCAGGGACACCTAGGGGACAGCCAGGGCCCCCCCAAGGACACCAAAGGGAAAGGCAGGGCACCCCCAGGGACACCGAGGGGACAGCCACGGCATCCCCAGGGACACGTAGAGGACAGCCATGGCACCCCAGGGACAGCCAGGGCACCCCCAGGGACAGCTAGGGGACAGCCATGGCACACCCATGGACACCAAGGGGACAGCCAGAGCACCCCAGGGACACCCAGGGCACCCCCAGGGACACCTAGGGGACAGCCATGGCACACCCATGGACACCTAGGGGACAGCCAGGGCACCCCAGCCACACCCAGGGCACCCCCAGGGACACCTAGGGGACAGCCACGGCACACTAGGGACAGCCAGGGCACCCCCAGGGACACCGAGGGGACAGCCACGGCACCCCCAGAGACACCGAGGGCACAGCCAGGGCACCCTGGGGACAGCCAGGGCACCCCCAGGGACACCTAGGGGACAGGCAGGTCACCCCCAGGGACACCTAGGGGACAGCCAGGGCACCCTAGGGACAGCCAGGGCACCCCCAGGGACACCTAGGGGACAGGCAGGGCACCCCCAAGGCACCCCAGGGACACCCAGGGCACCCCCAGGGCCACCTAGGGGATAGCCAGGCCACCCCAGGGACAGCGAGGGCACCCCTAGGGACACCCAGGGCACCCCCATGGAAACCTAGGGGACAGCCAGGGCACCCCCAGGGACACCCAGGGCACCCCCAGGGACACCTAGGGGAGAGCCAGGGCACCCCCAGGGACACCTAGGGGAGAGGCAGGGCACCCCCAGGGACACCTAGGGGACAGCCAGGGCACCCCCAGGGACACCTGGGGGACAGCCAGGGCACTCCAGGGACAGCCAGGGCACCCCCAGGGACACCTAGGGGACAGCCAGGGCACCCCGAGGGACACCAGCGCACGCCAAGGGACACCTAGGTGACAGCCAGGGCACCCTAGGGACAGCCAGGGCACCCCCAGGGACCCCTAGGGCACAGCCAGGGCACGCCAGGGACAGCCAGGGCACCCCCAGGGACACCAAGGGGACATCCAGAGCACGCCAGGGACAGCCAGGGCACGCCCAGGGACACCGAAGGAACACCCTGGGCACCCCCAGGGACACCAAGGGGACCCCCAGGGACACCTAGGGGACAGGCAGGGCATTCCCAGGGACACTGACGGGACAGCCAGGGCACCCCCAGAGACCCCTAGGGGACAGCCAGGGCACTCCCAGGGACACTCTCGGCACCCACAGGGACACCTAGGGGACAGCCAGGGCACACCAGGGAAACCCAGGGCACCCCCAGGGACACCTAGGGGACCTCCAGGGCACCCCCAGGGCACCCCCAGGGCCACCTAGGGGACAGCCAGGGCACCCCCAGGGACACCTAGGGGACAGCCAGGGCACCCCAGGCACACCCAGGGCTCTCCCAGGGACACCTAGGGGACAGCCAGGGCACCCCTAGGGACACCTAGAAGACAGCCAGGGCAACCCCAGGGACACCTAGGGGACAGCCAGGGCACCCCCAGGGACACCTAGGGGACAGCCAGGGCATCCAGAGACAGCCAGGGCACCCCCAGGGACACCTAGGGGACAGCCAGGGCACCCCAGGGACAGCCAGAGCACCCCCAGGGACACCAAGGGCACAGCCAGGGCACCCTAGGGACAGCCAGGGCAACGCCAGGGACACCTAGGGGACAGCCAGGGCATCCCCAGGGACACCCAGGGCACCCCCAGGGACACCTAGAGGACAGCCAGGGCACCCCCAGGGACACCTAGGGGACAGCCAGGGCACCCCCAGGGACACCCAGGGCACCCCCAGGGACACCTAGAGGACAGCCAGGGCACCACCAGGGACACCTAGGGGACAGGCAGGGCACCCCCAGGGACACCTAGGGGACAGCCAGGGCCCCCCCAGGGACAACTAGGGGACAGCCAGGGCACTCCAGGGACACCCAGGGCACCCCCAGGGACACCTAGGGGACAGCCAGGGCACCCTAAAGACAGCCAGGGAACCCACAGGGACACATAGGGGACAGGCAGGGCACCCCCAGGGACACCGAGGGGAAAGCCAGGGCACCCCCAGGGACACCGAGGGGAAGGCAGGACACCCCCAGGGACACCTAGGGGACAGCCAGGGCACTCCCAGGGACACTCTGGGCACCCACAGGGACACCTTGAAGACAGCCAGGGCACCTCAGGGACATCCAGGGCACCCCCAGGGACACCTAGGGGACAGCCAGGGCACCCTAGGGACCGCCAGGGCACCCCCAGGGACACCCAGGGCACCCCCAGGGACACGAAGGGGACAGCCAGGGCACCCCCAGGGACACCTAGGGGACAGCCAGGGCACCCCAGGGACACGCAGGGCACCCCCAGGGACACCTAGAGGACAGCCAGGGCACCCCCAGGGACACCTAGGGGACAGCCAGGGACCCCCAGGGACGCCCAGGGCAGCCCCAGGGACACCTAGGGAACAGCCAGGGCATCCCCAGGGACACCCAGGGCACCCCCAGGGACACCTAGAGGACAGCCAGGGCACCCCCAGTGACACCTAGGGGACAGCCAGGGCACCCCCAGGAACACCTAGGGGACAGCCAGGGCACTCCAGAGACAGCCAGGGCACCCCCAGGGACACCTAGGGGATAGCCAGGGCACCCGAGGGACAGCAAGGGCACCCCCAGGGACACCAAGGGCACCGCCAGGGCACCCTAGGGACACCCAGCGCACCCCCAGGGACACCTAGGGGACAGCCAGGGCATCCCCAGGGACACCCAGGGCACCCCCAGGGACACCTAGAGGACAGCCAGGGCATCCCCAGGGACACCTAGGGGACAGGCAGGGCACCCCCAGGGACACCTAGGGGACAGCCAGGGCCCCCCCAGGGACAACTAGGGGACAGCCAGGGCACCCCAGGGACACCCACGGCACCCCCAGGGACACTTAGGGGACAGCCAGGGCACCCCCAGGGACACCTAGGGGACAGCCAGGGCACCCCCAGGGACACCCAGGGCACCCCCAGGGACACCTAGGGGACAGCCAGGGCACCCTAAGCACACCCAGGGCACCCCCAGGGACACCTAGGGGACAGCCAGGGCACCCTAGGGACAGCCAGGGCACCCCCAGGGACACCGAGGGCACAGCCATGCCACCCTAGGGACAGCCAGGGCACCCCCTAGGACACCTAAGGGACACGCAGGGAACCCCCAGGGACACCTAGGGGACAGCCAGGGCATCCCCAGGGACACCCAGGGCACCCCCAGGGACACCAAGGGGACAGCAAGGGCACCCCCAGGGACACCTAAGGGACACCCTGGGCACCCCCAGGGACACCAAGGGGACGCCCAGGGACACCTAGGGGACAGCCAGGGCACCCCAGGGACAGCGAGGGCACCCCCAGGGAGACTGACGGGACAGCCAGGGCAGCCCAGGGACACTCAGGGCACCCCCAGGGAAACCTAGGGGACAGCCAAGGAACCCCAGGGACAAGTACGGGACAGCCAGGGAACCCCACTGACACCCTGTGCACCCCCAGGGACACCCAGGGCCCCCCCAGGGACACCTAGGGGACAGCCAGGGAACCCCAGGGACACCCTAGCCACCCCCAGGGACACCTAGGGGACAGCCAGGGAACCCGAGGGACAGCCAGGGAACCCCCAGGGACACCTAGAGGACAGGAAGGGCACCCCGAGGGACACCTAGGGGACAGCCAGGGCCCCCCCAGGGACACCTAGGGGATAGCCAGCGTCCCTCCAGGGACACCCAGGGCACCCCCAGGGACATCTAGGGGACAGGCAGGGCACCCCCAGGGACACCGAGGGGAAAGCCAGGGCACCCCCAGGGACGCCTAGGGGAAGGCAGGACACCCTCAGTGACACCTAGGGGACAGCCAGGGCACCCCCAGGGACATTTAGGGGACAGCCAGGGCACTCCAGGGACACCCAGGGCACCCCCAGGGACACCTAGGGGACAGGCAGGGAACCCCCAGGGACACCTAGGGGACAGGCAGGGCACCCCCAGGGACATTGACAGGACAGCCAGGGAACCCCCAGAGACCCCTAGGGGACAGCCAGGGCACCCCAGGGACACCCAGGGCACCCCCAGGGACACCTAGGGGACAGCCAGGGTACCCCAGGGACACCCAGGGCACCCCCAGGGACACCTAGGGGACAGCCAGGGCACCCTAAAGACAGCCAGGGCACCCCCAGGGACACATAGGGGACAGGCAGGGCACCCCCAGGGACACCGAGGGGAAAGCCAGGGCACCCCCAGGGACACCGAGGGGAAGGCAGGACACCCCCAGGGACACCTAGGGGACAGCCAGGGCACCCCCAGGGACATTTAGGGGACAGCCAGGGCACTCCAGGGACACCCAGGGCACCCACAGGGACACCTAGGGGACAGGCCGAGCACCCCCAGGGACACCTAGGGGACAGGCAGGGCACCCCCAGGGACACTGACAGGACAGCCAGGGCACCCCCAGAGACCCCTAGGGGACAGCCAAGGCACTCCAGAGACAGCCAGGGCACCCCCAGGGACACCTAGGGGACAGCCAGGGCACCCTAGGGACACGCAGGGCACCCCCAGGGACACCGAGAGGACAGCCAGGGCACCCCCAGAGACACCCAGGGCACCCCCAGGGACACGAAGGGGACAGCCAGGGCACCCCCAGGGACACCTAGGGGACAGCCAGGGCACCCCAGGGACACGCAGGGCACCCCCAGGGACACCGAGAGGACAGCCAGGGCACCCCCAGTGACACCTAGGGGACAGCCAGGGCACCCCCAGAGACACCTAGGGGACAGCCAGGGCACTCCAGAGACAGCCAGGGCACCCCCAGGGACACCTAGGAGACAGCCAGGGCACCCGAGGGACAGCCAGAGCACCCCCAGGGACACCAAGGGCACAGCCAGGGCACCCTAGGGACACCCAGCGCACCCCCAGGGACACCTAGGGGACAGCCAGGGCATCCCCAGGGACACCCAGGGCACCCCCAGGGACACCTAGAGGACAGCCAGGGCATCCCCAGGGACACCTAGGGGACAGGCAGGGCACCCCCAGGGACACCTAGGGGACAGCCAGGGCCCCCCCAGGGACAACTAGGGGACAGCCAGGGCACCCCAGGGACACCCAGGGCACCCCCAGGGACACTTAGGGGACAGCCAGGGCACCCCCAGGGACACCTAGGGGACAGCCAGGGCACCCCAGGCACACCCAGGGCACCCCCTGGGACACCTAGGGGACAACCAGGGCACCCTAGGCACACCCAGGGCACCCCCAGAGACACCTAGGGGACAGCCAGGGCACCCTAGGGACAGCCAGGGCACCCCCAGGGACACCGAGGGCACAGCCATGCCACCCTAGGGACAGCCAGGGCACCCCCAAGGACACCTAAGGGACACGCAGGGAAGCCCCAGGGACACCTAGGGGACAGCCAGGGCATCCACAGGGACACCCAGGGCACCCCCAGGGACACCAAGGGGACAGCAAGGGCACCCCCAGGGACACCTAAGGGACACCCTGGGCACCCCCAGGGACACCAAGGGGACGCCCAGGGACACCTAGGGGACAGGCAGGGCACCCCCAGGGATACCGACGGGAAAGCCAGGGCACTCCCAGGGACGCCTAGGGGAAGGCAGGACACCCTCAGTGACACCTAGGGGACAGCCAGGGCACCCCCAGGGACATTTAGGGGACAGCCAGGGCACTCCAGGGACACCCAGGGCACCCAGAGGGACACCTAGGGGACAGGCAGGGAACCCCCAGGGACACCTAGGGGACAGGCAGGGCACCCCCAGGGACACTGACGGGACAGCCAGGGCACCCCCAGAGACCCCTAGGGGACAGCCAGGGCACCCCAGGGACACCCAGGGCACCCCCAGGGACACCAAGGCGACAGCCAGGGCACCCCAGGGACACCCAGGGCACCCACAGGGACACCTAGGGGACAGGCAGGGCACCCTAAAGACAGCCAGGGCACCCCCAGGGACACCTAGGGGACAGGCAGGGCACCCCCAGGGACACCGACGGGAAAGCCAGGGCACTCCCAGGAACGCCTAGGGGAAGGCAGGACACCCTCAGTGACGCCTAGGGGACAGCCAGGGCACCCCCAGGGACATTTAGGGGACAGCCAGGGCACTCCAGGGACACCCAGGGCACCCAGAGGGACACCTAGGGGACAGGCAGGGAACCCCCAGGGACACCTAGGGGACAGGCAGGGCACCCCCAGGGACACTGACGGGACAGCCAGGGCACCCCCAGAGACCCCTAGGGGAAAGCCAGGGCACCCCCAGGGACACCTAGGGGACAGACAGGGCATCCCCAGGGACACCCAGGTCACCCCCAGGGACACCTAGGGGACAGCCAGGGCACCCCCAGGGACACCTAGGGGACAGGCAGGGCACCCCCAAGGAACCCCAGCGACATCCAGGGCTCTCCCAGGGACACCAAGGGGACAGCCAGGGCACCCCAGGGACACCAAGGGGACAGCCAGGGCACCCCCAGGGACACCTAGGGGACAGCCAGGGCACGCCAGGGACACCCAGGGCACCCCCTGGGACACCAAGGGGACAGACAGGGCACCCCCAGGGACACCTAGGGGATAGCCAGCGCCCCTCCAGGGACACCCAGGGCACCCCCAGGGACATCTAGGGGACCGGCAGGGCGCCCCAAGGGACACCGAGGGGAAAGCCAGGGCACCCCCAGGGACGCCTAGGGGAAGGCAGGACATACTCAGTGACACCTAGGGGACATCCAGGGCACCCCCAGGGACATTTAGGGGACAGCCAGGGCACTCCAGGGACACCCAGGGCACCCCCAGGGACACCTAGGGGACAGGCAGGGAACCCCCAGGGACACCTAGGGGACAGGCAGGGCACCCCCAGGGACACTGACGGGACAGCCAGGGCACCCCCAGAGACCCCTAGGGGACAGCCAGGGCACCCCAGGGACACCCAGGGCACCCCCAGGGACACCAAGGGGACAGCCAGGGCACCCCAGGGACACCCAGGGCACCCCCAGGGACACCTAGGGGACAGGCAGGGCACCCTAAAGACAGCCAGGGCACCCCCAGGGACACATAGGGGACAGGCAGGGCACCCCCAGGGACACCTAGGGGACAGCCAGGGCACCCCCACGGACATTTAGGGGACAGACAGGGCACTCCAGGGACACCCAGGGCACCCCCAGGGACACCTAGGGGACAGGCCGAGCACCCCCAGGGACACCTAGGGGACAGGCAGGGCACTCCCAGGGACACTGACGGGACAGCCAGGGCACCCGCAGAGACCCCTAGGGGACAGCCAGGGCACTCCCAGGGACACTCTGGGCACCCACAGGGACACCTTGAAGACAGCCAGGGCACCTCAGGGACATCCAGGGCACCCCCAGGGACACCTAGGGGACAGCCAGGGCACCCTAGGCACACCCAGGGCACCCCCAGGGACACCGAGGGCACAGCCATGCCACCCTAGGGACAGCCAGGGCACCCCCAAGGACACCTAAGGGACACGCAGGGAACCCCCAGGGACACCTAGGGGACAGCCAGGGCATCCCCAGGGACACCCAGGGCACCCCCAGGGACACCAAGGGGACAGCAAGGGCACCCCCAGGGACACCTAAGGGACACCCTGGGCACCCCCAGGGACACCAAGGGGACGCCCAGGGACACCTAGGGGACAGCCAGGGCACCACAGGGACAGCGAGGGCACCCCCAGGGACACCTAGGGGACAGCCAGGGCAGCCCAGGGACACTCAGGGCACCCCCAGGGAAACCTAGGGGACAGCCAGCGAACCCCAGGGACAAGTTCGGGACAGCCAGGGAACCCCACTGACACCCTGTGCACCCCCAGGGACACCCAGGGCCCCCCCAGGGACACCTAGGGGACAGCCAGGGCACCTTTGGGACACCCTAGCCACCCCCAGGGACACCTAGGGGACAGCCAGGGAACCCGAGGGACAGCCGGGGAACCCCCAGGGACACCTAGAGGACAGGAAGGGCACCCCGAGGGACACCTAGGGGACAGCCAGGGCCCCCCCAGGGACACCAAGGGGACAGCCAGGGCACACCAGGGACAGCCAGGGCACCCCCAAGGACACCTAAGGGACAAGCAGGGCACCCCCAGGGACATTTAGGGGACAGCCACGGCACTCCAGGGAAACCCAGGGCACCCCCAGGGACACCTAGGGGACAGCCAGGGCACCCCCAGGGACACCTAGTGGACAGGCAGGGCACCCCAGGGACACCTAGGGGACAGCCAGGGCCCCCCCAGGGACACCTAGGGGACAGGGAGGGCACCACCAGGGACACCGAGAGGACAGCCAGGGCACCCCAAGGGACACCTAGAGGACAGGCAGGGCACCCCCAGGGCACCCCAGGGACACCAAGGGGACAGCCAGAGCACCCCAAGGACAGCCAGGGCACCCCCAGGGACACCTAGGGGACAGCCAGGGCACCCCAGGGACACCCAGGGCACCCCCAGGGACACGGAGGGGACAGCCAGGGCACCCCCAGGGACACCTAGGGCAAGGCAGGACACCCCCAGGGACACCTAGGGGACAGGCAGGGCACCTCCAGGGACAGGCAGGGTACCCCCAGGGACACCTAGGGACAGATAGGGCACCCCAGGGACACCTAGGGGACAGCCAGGGCACCCTAGGGACAGCCAGGGCACCCCGAGGGACACCTAAGTGACAGCCAGGGCACCCCAGGGACATCGAGGGACAGCCAGGAACCCCCTGGGACAGCCAGCTCACCCCCACCGCCGCCTCCACCTCCAGGAGCTATCAAAACCCTCCTCAGGTTCTTTGATGCCTCAAATGGGACGCCCAAACCTCCCGAATACCCCCCAAAGCACCCAAAGCAGCCCCCAGGATTCCCCCCAGACCCCCCACAACCCAAAAACCCCCTCCACGACAACTCAGGACCCCCAGGATCCCCCCAAATCCGCGCCCCCCTCACCCTGAGGTCCCGTTTGAGCCGCTCCACGTTGCGGACAGGCACCAGCTCATCAAGCCCCAAGCACCAACACCTGCGGGACTGGGATGGACTGAGAGCACTGGGAAGGTGACCAGAGAAACCTGGGATGGACGAAGAGTGGACTGGGATGAACTGGGATGAACTAGCAGGCGTGTGGGGGTCCATGGAGGCCACTCGGTGCTTTACTGGTCTATACTGGGATGGGTCGGATGGCCCCAGGGAAGGGGGTGAGGCCACAATGGTCCAGACTGGGAGGGGAGTCACCATGGCGCCGGAGGCGGAGTCGAGGATACGAGCGAGGCAGGGACACCTAGGGGACAGCCAGGGAACCCCAGGGACACCCTGGGCACCCCCAGGGACACCTAATGCACCCCCAGGGACACCTAGGGGACAGCCAGGGCCCCCCCAGGGACACCCAGGGCACCCCCAGGGACACCTAGGGGACAGCCAGGGAACCCCAGGGACACCCTGTGCACCCCCAGGGACACCTAGGGGACAGCCAGGGCCCCCCCCGGGACACGTAGGGGACAGCCAGGGAACCCCAGGGACACCCAGGGCACACCCAGGGACACCTAGGGGACAGCCAGGGCACCCTAGGGACAGCCAGGGCACCCCCAGGGACACCGAGGGCAAAGCCAGGGCACGCCCAGGGACACCGAGAGGACAGGCAGGGCACCCCCAGGGACACCTAGGGGACAGCCAGGGCACCCCGAGGGACACCAGGGCACGCCAGGGACACCTAGGGGACAGCCAGGGCACCCTAGGGACAGCCAGGGCTCCCCCAAGGACACCAAGGGGACATCCAGAGCACCCCAGGGACACCCAGGGTACCCCCAGGGACAGCTAGGGGACAGCAAGGGCACCCGCCGGGACACCTAAGGAACACCCTGGGCACCCACAGGGACACCAAGGGGACCCCCAGGGACACCTAGGGGACCTCCAGGGCACCCCAGGGACACCTAGGGCACAGCCAGGGCACCCCAAGGACAGTCAAGGCAGCCCAGGGCAGCCCAGGGACACCCAGGGTACCCCAGGGACACGTAGGGGACAGCCAGGGCCCCCCCAGGGACAACTAGGGGACAGCCAAGGCACTCCAGGGACACCCAGGGCACCCCCAGGGACACCTAGGACACCCCCAGGGACACCTAGGGGACAGCCAGGGCACCCTAAAGACAGCCAGGCACCCCCAGGGACACCTAGGGGACAGGCAGGGCACCCCCAGGGACACCGAGGGGAAAGCCAGGGCACCCCCAGGGACAGCTAGGGAAAGGCAGGACACCCCCAGGGACACCTAGGTTACAGCCAGGGCACCCCCAGGGACATTTAGGGGACAGACAGGGCACTCCAGGGACACCCAGGGCATTCCCAGGGACACCTAGGGGACAGCCAGGGCTACCCCAGGGACACCCAGGGCACCCCCAGGGACACCAAGGGGACAGGCAGGGAACCCCCAGGGACACCTTGGGGACAGGCAGGGCACCCCCAGAGACACAGACGGGACAGCAAGGGCACCCCCAGAGACCCCTAGGGGACAGCCAGGGCACTCCCAGGGACACTCTGGGCACCCAAAGGGACACCTTGGGGACAGCCAGGGCACCTCAGGGACATCCCGGGCACCCCCAGGGACACCTAGGGGACAGCCAGGGCACCCTAGGGACCGCCAGGGCACCCCCAGGGACACCCAGGGCACCGCCAGGGACACTGAGGGCACAGCCAGGGCACCCCCAGAGACACCGAGGGCACAGCCAGGGCACACCCAGGGACACCAAGGGGACAGGCAGGGCACCCCCAGGGACACCTAGGGGACAGCCAGGGCACCCCCAGGGACACCCAGGGCACCCCCAGGGACACCTAGGGGACAAGCAGGGCACCCGCAGGGACACCTTGGGGACAGGCAGGGCACCCCCAGGGACACTGACGGGACAGCCAGGGCACCCCCGGAGACCCCTAGGGACAGCCAGGGCACTCCCAGGGACACCCAGGGCACCCCCAGGGACACGAAGGGGACAGCCAGGGCACCCTAGAAACACCCAGGGCACCCCCAGGGACACCTAGGGGACACCCATGGCACCCCAGGGACACCCAGGGCACCCCCAGGGACACCCAGGGCACCGCCAGGGACACCAAGGGGACAGGCAGGGCACACCCAGGGACACCTAAGGGACAGCCAGGGCACCCCCAGCGACACCTAGGGGACTGCCAGGGCACCCCCAGGGACACCTAGGGGACAGCCAGGGCACTCCAGGGACAGCCAGGGCACCCCCAGGGACACCTAGGGGACAGCCAGGGCACCCCGAGGGACACCAGCGCACCCCCAGGGACACCTAGGTGACAGCCAGGGCACCCTAGGGACACCCAAGAGACAGGCAGAGCACCCCAAGGACAGCCAGGGCACCCCCAGGGACACCTAGTGGACAGCCAGGGCACCCCATGGACACCAAGGGGACAGCCAGGGCACCCCCAGGGACACCTAGGGGACAGCCAGGGCACCCCAGGGACGCCCAGGGCACCCCCGGGGACACCTACGGGACAGCAAGGGCACCCCAGGGACACCCTGGGCAACCCCAGGGACACCTAGGGGACAGCCAGGGCACCCCCAAGACACGAAGGGGACAGCCAGGGCACCCCCAGGGACACCCAGGGCACCCCCAGGGACACCTAGGGAACAGCCAGGGCACCCCGAGGGACACCAGGGCACCCCCAGGGACACATAGGGGACAGCCACGGCACCCTAGGGACAGCCAGGGCACCCCCAGGGACACCAAGGGCACAGCAAGGGCACCCTAGGGACAGCCACGGCACCCTCAGGGACACCCAGGGCACCCCAAGGGACACCTAGGGGACAGCCAGGGCACCCCAGGGACACCCAGGGCACCCCAAAGGCCGCCTAGGGAACTGCCAGGGCACCCCGAGGGACACCTAGGAGACAGCCAGGGCACCCCCAGGGACCCCTAGAGGACAGGCAGGGCACCCCCAGGGCACCCCAGGGACACCCAGGGCACCCCCAGGGACACGTAGAGGACAGCCATGGCACCCCAGGGACAGCCAGGGCACCCCCAGGGAAACCTAGGGGACAGCCAGGGCACCCCAGGGACACCAATGGGACAGCCAGGGCACCTCCAGGGACACCTAGGGGACAGCCAGGGTACCCCAGGGACACCCAGGGCACCCCCAGGGACACCTACGGGACAGCAAGGGCACCTCCAGGGACAGCCAGGGCACCCCCAGGGACACCTAGGGGACAGCCAGGGCACCCCGAGGGACACCAGCGCACCCCCAGGGACGCCTAGGTGACAGCCAGGGCACCCTAGGGACAGCCAGGGCACCCCCAGGGACACCAAGGGGACAGCCAGGGAACCCCAGGGACACCCAGGGGACAGGCAGAGCACCCCAAGGACAGCCAGGGCACCCCAGGGACACCAAGGGGACGCCCAGGGCACCCCCAGGGACACCTACGGGACAGCAAGGGCACCCCTAAGACACGAAGGGGACAGCCAGGGCACCCCCAGGGACACCCAGGGCACCCCCAGGGACACCTAGGGGACAGCCAGGGCACCCCGAGGGACACCAGGGCACCCCCAGGGACACCTAGGGGACAGCCAGGGCACCCCCAAGACACGAAGGGGACAGCCAGGGCACCCCCAGGGACACCCAGGGCACCACCAGGGACACCTAGGGGATAGCCAGGGCACCCCGAGGGACACCAGGGCACCCCCAGGGACACCTAGGGGACAGCCAGGGCACCCTGGGGACAGCCAGGGCACCCCCAGGGACACCAAGGACACAGCAAGGGCACCCTAGGGACAGCCAGGGCACCCTCAGGGACACCTAGGGGACAGCCAGGGCACCCCGAGGGACACCAGCGCACCCCCAGGGACACCTAGGTGACAGCCAGGGCACCCTAGGGACAGCCAGGGACCCCAGGGACACCCAAGGGACAGGCAGAGCACCCCAAGGACAGCCAGGGCACCCCCAGGAACACCTAGGGGACAGCCAGGGCACCCCAGGGACACCAAGGGGACAGCCAGGGCACCCCCAGGGACACCTAGGGGACAGCCAGGGCACCCCAGGGACGCCCAGGGCACCCCCGGGGACACCTACGGGACAGCAAGGGCACCCCAGGGACACCCTGGGCACCCCCAGGGACACCTAGGGGACAGCCAGGGCACCCCCAAGACACGAAGGGGACAGCCAGGGCACCCCCAGGGACAACCAGTGCACCCCCAGGGACACCTAGGGGACAGCCAGGGCGCCCCGAGGGACACCAGGGCACCCCCAGGGACACATAGGGGACAGCCAGGGCACCCTAGGGACAGCCAGGGCACCCCCAGGGACACCAAGGGCACAGCAAGGGCACCCTAGGGACAGCCAGAGAACCCTCAGGGACACCCAGGGCACCCCAAGGGACACCTAGGGGACAGCCAGGGCACCCCAGGGACACCTAGGGGACAGCCAGGGCACCCTAGGGACCCCTAGAGGACAGGCAGGGCACCCCCAGGGACAGCCAGGGCACCCCAAGGGACACCTAGGGGACAGCCAGGGCACCCCAGGGACACCTAGGGGACAGGCAGTGCACACCCAGGGACACCTAGGGGACAGCCAGGGCACCCTAAAGACAGCCAGGGCACCCCCAGGGACACCTAGGGGAAAGGCAGGGCACCCCCAGGGACACCGAGGGGAAAGCCAGGGCACTCCCAGGGACATTAAGGGGACAGCCAGGGCACTCCAGGGACACCCAGGGCACCCCCAGGGACACCTAGGGGACAGCCAGGGCACCCCCAGGGACACCCAGGGCACCCCCAGGGACACCAAGGGGACCTCCAGAGCACACCCAGGGACACCCAGGGCACCCCCAGGGACACTTAGGGGACAGCCAGGGCACCCCCAGGGACACCTAGGGGACAGCCAGGGCACCCCAGGCACACCCAGGGCACCCCCAGGGACACCGAGGGCACAGCCATGCCACCCTAGGGACAGCCAGGGCACCCCCAAGGACACCTAGGGGACACGCAGGGAACCCCCAGGGACACCTAGGGGACAGCCAGGGCATCCCCAGGGACACGCAGGGCACCCCCAGGGACACCAAGGGCACAGCCAGGGCACCCTAGGGACAGCCAGGGCACCCTCAGGGACACCCAGGGCACCCCAAGGGACACCTAGGGGACAGCCAGGGCACCCCAAGGGACACCTAGGGGACAGCCAGGGCACCCCAGGGACACCCAGGGCACCCCAAGGGCCGCCTAGGGGACAGCCAGGGCACCCCGAGGGATACCAAGGGGACAGCCAGGGCACCCCCAGGGACACCTAGAGGACAGGCAGGGCACCTTCAGGGCACCCCAGGGACACCCAGGACATCCCCAGGGACACGTAGAGGACAGCCATGGCACCCCAGGGACAGCCAGGGCACCCCCAGGGACAGCTAGGGGACAGCCAGGGCACCCCAGGGACACCAAGGGGACAGCCAGGGCACCCCCAGGGACACCAAGGGGACAGCCCGATCACCCCAAGGACAGCCAGGGCACCCCCAGGGACACCTAGGGGACAGCCAGGGCACCCCAGGGACACCAAGGGGACAGCCAGGGCACCCCCAGGGACACCTAGGGGACAGCCAGGGTACCCCAGGGACACCCAGGGCAACCCCAGGGACACCTATGGGACACAAAGGGCACCCCCAGGGACACCCTGGGCCCCCCCAGGGACACCTAGGGGACAGCCAGGGAACCCCAGGGACACCCTGTGCACCCCCAGGGACAGCCAGGGCACCCCCAGGAACACCGAGAGGACAGGCAGGGCACCGCCAGGGACAACTTGGGGACAGCCAGGGCACCCCAGGGACACCCAGGGCACCTCCAGGGACACCAAGGGGACAGCCAGGGCACCCCAGGAACACCCAGGGCACCCCCAGGGACACCTAGGGGACAGGCAGGTCACCCCCAGGGACACCTAGGGGACAGCCAGGGCACCCTAGGGACAGCCAGGGCACACCCAGGGACACCTAGGGGACAGGCATGGCACCCCCAGGGACACCTAGGGGACAGCCAGGGCACCCCCAGGGACACCAAGGGGACCGCCAGGGCACCCCAGGGACACCAAGGGGACAGCCAGGGCACCCCCAGGGACACCTAGGGGACAGCCAGGGCACCCCCAGGGACACCTAGGGGAAGGCAGGACACCCCCAGGGACACCTAGGGGACAGCCAGGGCACCCCCAGGGACATTTAGGGGACAGCTAGGGCACTCCAGGGACACCCAGGGCACCCCCAGGGACATTTAGGTGACAGCCAGGGCACTCCAGGGACACCCAGGGCACCCACAGGGACACCAAGGGGACAGCCAGAGCACCCCAAGGACAGCCAGGGCACCCACAGGGACACCTAGGGGACAGCCAGGGCACCCCAGGGACACTAGGGGACAGCCAGGGCACCCCCAGGGACAGCTAGGGGACAGCCAGGGCACCCTAGGGACCGCTAGGGCACCCCCAGGGACACCCAGGGCACCCCCAGGGACACGAAGGGGACAGCCAGGGCACCCCAGGGACACCCAGGGCACCCCCAGGGACACCTAGGGAACAGCCATGGCACCCCAGGGACACCCAGGGCACCCCCAGGGACACCCAGCGCACCGCCAGGGACGCTGAGAGCACAGCCAGGGCACCCTAGGGACAGTCAGGGCACCCCCAGAGACACCGAGGGCACAGCCAGGGCACCCTAGGGACAACCAGGGCACCCCCAGGGACACCTAGGGGACAGGCAGGGCACCCCCAGGGACACCTAGGGGACAGCCAGGGCACCCCCAGGGACACCTAGGGGACTGCCAGGGCACCCCCAGGGACACCTAGTGGACAGCACGGGCACTACAGGGACAGCCAGGGCACCCCCAGGGACACCTAGGGGACAGCTAGGGCACCCCGAGGGACACCAGCGCACCCCCAGGGACACCTAGGTGACAGCCAGGGCACCCTAGGGACAGCCAGGGCACCCCCAGGGACACCTAGGGGACAGCCAGGGAACCCCAGGGATACCCAGGGGACAGGCAGAGCACCCCAAGGACAGCCAGGGCACCCCCAGGGACACCTAGGGGACAGCCAGGGCACCCCAGGGACACCAAGGGGACAGCCAGGGCACCCCCAGGGACACCTAGGGGACAGCCAGGGCACCCCAGGGACGCCCAGGGCACACCCAGGGACACCTAGGGGACAGCCAGGGCATCCCCAGGGACGCCCAGGGCACCCCTAGGGACACCTAGAGGACAGCCAGGGCACCCCAGGCAAACCCAGGGCACCCCCAGGGACACCTAGGGGACAGCCAGGGTACCCTAGGGACAGCCAGGGCACCCCCAGGGACACAGAGGGCACAGCCAGGGCACCCTAGGGACAGCCAGGGCACCCCAGGGACACCTAGATGACAGGGAAGGCAACCCCAGGGACACCTTGGGGACAGCCAGGGCACCCCCTGGGCACCCCAAGGACACTCAGGGCACCCCCAGGGACACCGAGGGGACAGCCAGGGCACTCCAGGGACAGCCAGGGCACCCCCAGGGCACCCTAGGGACAGCCAGGGCACCCCCAGGGACACCTAGGGGACAGCCAGGGGACCCCCCAGGGACATCTAGGGGACAGCCAGGGCACTCCAGGGTCAGCCAGGGCACCCCCAGGGCACCCCAGGGACACCCAGGGCAGCTCCAGGGACACGTAGGGGACAGCCAGGACACCCCCAGGGACACCTAGGGGACAGCCAGGGCCCCCTCAGGGACACCTAGGGGACAGCCAGGGAACCCCAGGGACACCCTGTGCACCCCCAGGGACAGCCAGGGCACCCCCAGAGACACCGAGAGGACATGCAGGGCACCGCCAGGGACAACTTGAGGACAGCCAGGGTACCCCAGGGACAGCCAGGGCACCCCCAGGGACACCTAGGGGACCTTCAGAGCACACCCAGGGACACCCAGGGCACCCCCAGGGACACCTAGGGGACAGCCAGGGCCCCCCCAGGGACACCTAGGGGACAGCCAGGGCACCCCAAGGACACTAAGGGCACCCCCAGGGACACTTAGGGGACAGCCAGGGCACCCCCAGGGACACCTAGGGGACAGCCAGGGCACCCCAGGCACACCCAGGGCACCCCCAGGGACACCTAGGAGACAGCCAGGGCACCCTAGGGACAGCCAGGGCACCCCCAGGGACACCGAGGGAACAGCCATGCCACCCTAGGGACAGCCAGGGCACCCCCAAGGACACCTAGGGGACACGCAGGGAACCCCCAGGGACACCTAGGGAACAGCCAGGGCATCCCCAGGGACACCCAGGGCACCCCCAGGGACACCTAGGGGACAGCCAGGGCACTCCCAGGGACACCCTGGGCACCCCCAGGGACACCGAGGGGACAGCCAGGGCACCCCGTGGGCACCCCAGGGACAATCAGGGCACCCCCAGGGACACCGACGGGACAGCCAGGGCACTCCAGGGACAGCCAGGGCACCCCCAGGGACACCTAGGGGAAAGCCAGGGCACCCCCAGGGACAACCAGGGCACCCCAAGGGCCGCCTAGGGGACAGCCAGGGCACCCCGAGGGACACGTAGGGGACAGCCAGGGCACCCCCAGGGACACCAAGAGGACAGGCAGGGCACCCCCAGGGCACCCCAGGGACACCCAGGGCACCCCCAGGGACACGTAGAAGACAGCCATGGCACCCCAGGGACAGCCAGGGCACCCCCAGGGACAGCTAGGGGACAGCCAGGGCACCCCCAGGGACACCAAGGGGACAGCCCGAGCACCCCAAGGACAGCCAGGGCACCCCCAGGGACACCTAGGGGACTGCCAGGGCACCCCAGGGACATCAAGGGGACAGCCAGGGCACCCCAGGGACACCCAGGGCACCCCCAGGGACACCTAGGGGACAGGCAGGGCACCCCCAGGGACACCGAGGGGACAGCCAGGGCACCCACAGGGACAACTAGAGGATAGGCAGGGCGCCCCCAGGGCACCCCAGGGACACCCAGGTCACCCCCAGGGACACGTAGAGGACAGCCATGGCACCCCAGGGACAGCCAGGGCACCCCCAGGGACAGCCAGGGGACAGCCAGAGCACCCCAAGGACAGTCAGGGCACCCCCAGACACACCAAGGGGACAGCCAGAGCACCCCAAGGACAGCCAGGGCACCCCCAGGGACACCTAGGGGACAGCCAGGGCACCCCCAGGGACACCAAGGGGACAGCCAAGGCACCCCCAGGGACACACTGGGCCCCCCAGGGACACGTAGGGGACAGCCAAGGCACCCCAGAGACACCCTGGGCACCCCCAGGGACACCTAGTGGACAGCCACGGCACTCCCAGGGACACTTTGGGCACCCCCAGGGACACCGAGGGGACAGCCAGGGCACCCCAGGGACCCCTAGGTGACAGGGAAGGCAACCCCAGGGACACCTTGGGGACAGCCAGGGCACCCCCTGGGCACCCCAAGGACAGTCAGGGCACCCCCAGGGACACCGAGGGGACAGCCAGGGCACTCAAGGGACAGCCAGGGCACCCCCAGGGCACCCTAGGGACAGCCAGGGCACCCCCAGGGACACCTAGGGGACAGCCAGGGGACCCCCCAGGGACACCTAGGGGACAGCCAGGGCACTCCAGGGTCAGCCAGGACACCCTGTGCACCCCAGGGACACCCAGGGCAGCTCCAGGGACACGTAAAGGACAGCCAGGGCACCACCAGGGACACCTAGGGGACAGCCAGGGCCCCCCCAGGGACACCTAGGGGACAGCCAGGGAACCCCAGGGACACCCTGTGCACCCCCAGGCACAGCCAGGGCACCCGCAGGGACACCGAGAGGACAGGCAGGGCACCGCCAGGGACAACTTGGGGACAGCCAGGGCACCCCAGGGACAGCCAGGGCACCCCCAGGGACACCTAGGGGACCTCCAGAGCACACGCAG
Source organism: Chamaea fasciata (assembly GCF_029207755.1). Classification (NCBI taxonomy): domain Eukaryota; kingdom Metazoa; phylum Chordata; class Aves; order Passeriformes; family Sylviidae; genus Chamaea; species Chamaea fasciata. Next base: position 101,513 of record NW_027094258.1, on the reverse strand, counting down.
GGACACCCAGGGCACCCCCAGGGACACCTAGGGGACAGTCAGGGCCCCCCCAGGGACACCTAGGGGACAGCCAGGGCACCCCAGGGACACCCAGGGCACCCCCAGGGACACTTAGGGGACAACCAGGGAACCCCTAGGAACACCTAGGGGACAGCCAGGGCACCCCAGGCACACCCAGGGCACCCCCAGGGACACCTAGGGGACAGCCAGGGCACCCTAGGGACAGTCAGGGCACCCCCAGGGACACCGAGGGCACAGCCATGCCACCCTAGGGACAGCCAGGGCACCCCCAAGGACACCTAGGGGACACGCAGGGAACCCCCAGGGACACCTAGGGAACAGCCAGGGCACCCCAGGGACAGCGAGGGCACCCCCAGGGACACCTAGGGGACAGCCAGGGCAGCCCAGGGACACTCAGGGCACCCACAGGGACACCTAGGGGACAGCCAGGGAACCCCAGGGACACCCTAGCCACCCCCAGGGACACCTAGGGGACAGCCAGGGAACCCGAGGTACAGCCAGGGAACCCCCAGGGACACCTAGAGGACAGGAAGGGCACCCCCAGGGACACCTAGGGGACAGCCAAGGCCCCCCCAGGGACACCTAGGGGATAGCCAGCGCCCCCCCAGGGACACCCAGGGCACCCCCAGGGACATCTAGGGGACAGGCAGGGCACCCCCAGGGACACCGTGGGGAAAGCCAGGGCACCCCCAGGGACATTTAGGGGAAAGCCAGGGCACTCCAGGGACACCCAGGGAACCCCCAGGGACACCTAGGGGACAGGCAGGGAACCCCCAGGGACACCTAGGGGACAGCCAGGGCACCCTAGGGACAGCCAGGGCACACCCAAGGACACCTAGGGGACAGGCATGGCACCCCCAGGGACACCGAGGGGACAGCCAGGGCACCCCCAGAGACACCGAGGGCACAGCCAGGGCACCCTGGGGACAGCCAGGGGACCCCCAGGGACACCTAGGGGACAGGCAGGTCACCCCCAGGGACACCTAGGGGACAGCCAGGGCACCCTAGGGACAGCCAGGGCACACCCAGGGACACCTAGGGGACAGGCATGGCACCCCCAGGGACACCTAGTGGACAGCCAGGGCACCCCCAGGGACACCAAGGGGACCGCCAGGGCACCCCAGGGACACCAAGGGGACAGCCAGGGCACCCCCAGGGACACCTAGGGGACAGCCAGGGCACCCCCAGGGACACCTAGGGGAAGGCAGGACACCCCCAGGGACACCTAGGGGACAGCCAGGGCACCCCCAGGGACATTTAGGGGACAGCTAGGGCACTCCAGGGACACCCAGGGCACCCCCAGGGACATTTAGGTGACAGCCAGGGCACTCCAGGGACACCCAGGGCACCCACAGGGACACCAAGGGGACAGCCAGAGCACCCCAAGGACAGCCAGGGCACCCACAGGGACACCTAGGGGACAGCCAGGGCACCCCAGGGACACTAGGGGACAGCCAGGGCACCCCCAGGGACACCTAGGGGACAGCCAGGGCACCCTAGGGACCGCTAGGGCACCCCCAGGGACACCCAGGGCACCCCCAGGGACACGAAGGGGGACAGCCAGGGCACCCCAGGGACACCCAGGGCACCCCCAGGGACACCTAGGGGACAGCCATGGCACCCCAGGGACACCCAGGGCACCCCCAGGGACACCCAGCGCACCGCCAGGGACGCTGAGAGCACAGCCAGGGCACCCTAGGGACAGTCAGGGCACCCCCAGAGACACCGAGGGCACAGCCAGGGCACCCTAGGGACAACCAGGGCACCCCCAGGGACACCTAGGGGACAGGCAGGGCACCCCCAGGGACACCTAGGGCACAGCCAGGGCACCCCCAGGGACACCTAGGGGACTGCCAGGGCACCCCCAGGGACACCTAGTGGACAGCACGGGCACTACAGGGACAGCCAGGGCACCCCCAGGGACACCTAGGGGACAGCTAAGGCACCCCGAGGGACACCAGCGCACCCCCAGGGACACCTAGGTGACAGCCAGGGCACCCTAGGGACAGCCAGGGCACCCCCAGGGACACCTAGGGGACAGCCAGGGAACCCCAGGGATACCCAGGGGACAGGCAGAGCACCCCAAGGACAGCCAGGGCACCCCCAGGGACACCTAGGGGACAGCCAGGGCACCCCAGGGACACCAAGGGGACAGCCAGGGCACCCCCAGGGACACCTAGGGGACAGCCAGGGCACCCCAGGGACGCCCAGGGCACACCCAGGGACACCTAGGGGACAGCCAGGGCATCCCCAGGGACGCCCAGGGCACCCCTAGGGACACCTAGAGGACAGCCAGGGCACCCCAGGCAAACCCAGGGCACCCCCAGGGACACCTAGGGGACAGCCAGGGTACCCTAGGGACAGCCAGGGCACCCCCAGGGACACAGAGGGCACAGCCAGGGCACCCTAGGGACAGCCAGGGCACCCCAGGGACACCTAGATGACAGGGAAGGCAACCCCAGGGACACCTTGGGGACAGCCAGGGCACCCCCTGGGCACCCCAAGGACACTCAGGGCACCCCCAGGGACACCGAGGGGACAGCCAGGGCACTCCAGGGACAGCCAGGGCACCCCCAGGGCACCCCAGGGACACCCAGGGCAGCTCCAGGGACACGTAGGGGACAGCCAGGACACCCCCAGGGACACCTAGGGGACAGCCAGGGCCCCCTCAGGGACACCTAGGGGACAGCCAGGGAACCCCAGGGACACCCTGTGCACCCCCAGGGACAGCCAGGGCACCCCCAGAGACACCGAGAGGACATGCAGGGCACCGCCAGGGACAACTTGGGGACAGCCAGGGTACCCCAGAGACAGCCAGGGCACCCCCAGGGACACCTAGGGGACCTTCAGAGCACACCCAGGGACACCCAGGGCACCCCCAGGGACACCTAGGGGACAGCCAGGGCCCCCCCAGGGACACCTAGGGGACAGCCAGGGCACCCCAAGGACACTCAGGGCACCCCCAGGGACACTTAGGGGACAGCCAGGGCACCCCCAGGGACACCTAGGGGACAGCCAGGGCACCCCAGGCACACCCAGGGCACCCCCAGGGACACCTAGGAGACAGCCAGGGCACCCTAGGGACAGCCAGGGCACCCCCAGGGACACCGAGGGAACAGCCATGCCACCCTAGGGACAGCCAGGGCACCCCCAAGGACACCTAGGGGACACGCAGGGAACCCCCAGGGACACCTAGGGAACAGCCAGGGCATCCCCAGGGACACCCAGGGCACCCCCAGGGACACCTAGGGGACAGCCAGGGCACTCCCAGGGACACCCTGGGCACCCCCAGGGACACCGAGGGGACAGCCAGGGCACCCCGTGGGCACCCCAGGGACAATCAGGGCACCCCCAGGGACACCGACGGGACAGCCAGGGCACTCCAGGGACAGCCAGGGCACCCCCAGGGACACCTAGGGGAAAGCCAGGGCACCCCCAGGGACAACCAGGGCACCCCAAGGGCCGCCTAGGGGACAGCCAGGGCACCCCGAGGGACACCTAGGGGACAGCCAGGGCACCCCCAGGGACACCAAGAGGACAGGCAGGGCACCCCCAGGGCACCCCAGGGACACCCAGGGCACCCCCAGGGACACGTAGAGGACAGCCATGGCACCCCAGGGACAGCCAGGGCACCCCCAGGGACAGCTAGGGGACAGCCAGGGCACCCCCAGGGACACCAAGGGGACAGCCCGAGCACCCCAAGGACAGGCAGGGCACCCCCAGGGACACCTAGGGGACAGCCAGGGCACCCCAGGGACATCAAGGGGACAGCCAGGGCACCCCAGGGACACCCAGGGCACCCCCAGGGACACCTAGGGGACAGGCAGGGCACCCCCAGGGACACCGAGGGGACAGCCAGGGCACCCACAGGGACAACTAGAGGATAGGCAGGGCGCCCCCAGGGCACCCCAGGGACACCCAGGTCACCCCCAGGGACACGTAGAGGACAGCCATGGCACCCCAGGGACAGCCAGGGCACCCCCAGGGACAGCCAGGGGACAGCCAGAGCACCCCAAGGACAGTCAGGGCACCCCCAGACACACCAAGGGGACAGCCAGAGCACCCCAAGGACAGCCAGGGCACCCCCAGGGACACCTAGGGGACAGGCAGGGCACCCCCAGGGACACCGAGGGGACAGCCAGGGCACCCACAGGGACAACTAGAGGATAGGCAGGGCGCCCCCAGGGCACCCCAGGGACACCCAGGTCACCCCCAGGGACACGTAGAGGACAGCCATGGCACCCCAGGGACAGCCAGGGCACCCCCAGGGACAGCCAGGGGACAGCCAGAGCACCCCAAGGACAGTCAGGGCACCCCCAGACACACCAAGGGGACAGCCAGAGCACCCCAAGGACAGCCAGGGCACCCCCAGGGACACCTAGGGGACAGCCAGGGCACCCCCAGGGACACCAAGGGGACAGCCAAGGCACCCCCAGGGACACACTGGGCCCCCCAGGGACACGTAGGGGACAGCCAAGGCACCCCAGAGACACCCTGGGCACCCCCAGGGACACCTAGTGGACAGCCACGGCACTCCCAGGGACACTTTGGGCACCCCCAGGGACACCGAGGGGACAGCCAGGGCACCCCAGGGACCCCTAGGTGACAGGGAAGGCAACCCCAGGGACACCTTGGGGACAGCCAGGGCACCCCCTGGGCACCCCAAGGACAGTCAGGGCACCCCCAGGGACACCGAGGGGACAGCCAGGGCACTCAAGGGACAGCCAGGGCACCCCCAGGGCACCCTAGGGACAGCCAGGGCACCCCCAGGGACACCTAGGGGACAGCCAGGGGACCCCCCAGGGACACCTAGGGGACAGCCAGGGCACTCCAGGGTCAGCCAGGGCACCCCCAGGGCACCCCAGGGACACCCAGAGCAGCTCCAGGGACACGTAAAGGACAGCCAGGGCACCACCAGGGACACCTAGGGGACAGCCAGGGCCCCCCCAGGGACACCTAGGGGACAGCCAGGGAACCCCAGGGACACCCTGTGCACCCCCAGGCACAGCCAGGGCACCCGCAGGGACACCGAGAGGACAGGCAGGGCACCGCCAGGGACAACTTGGGGACAGCCAGGGCACCCCAGGGACAGCCAGGGCACCCCCAGGGACACCTAGGGGACCTCCAGAGCACACGCAGGGACAGCCAGGGCACCCCCAGGGACACCTAGGGGACAGTCAGGGCCCCCCCAGGGACACCTAGGGGACAGCCAGGGCACCCCAGGGACACCCAGGGCACCCCCAGGGACACTTAGGGGACAACCAGGGAACCCCTAGGAACACCTAGGGGACAGCCAGGGCACCCCCAGGGACACCTAGGGGACAGCCAGGGCACCCTAGGGACAGTCAGGGCACCCCCAGGGACACCGAGGGCACAGCCATGCCACCCTAGGGACAGCCAGGGCACCCCCAAGGACACCTAGGGGACACGCAGGGAACCCCCAGGGACACCTAGGGGACAGCCAGGGCACCCCAGGGACAGCGAGGGCACCCCCAGGGACACCTAGGGGACAGCCAGGGCAGCCCAGGGACACTAAGGGCACCCACAGGGACACCTAGGGGACAGCCAGGGAACCCCAGGGACACCCTAGCCACCCCCAGGGACACCTAGGGGACAGCCAGGGAACCCGAGGTACAGCCAGGGAACCCCCAGGGACACCTAGAGGACAGGAAGGGCACCCCCAGGGACACCTAGGGGACAGCCAAGGCCCCCCCAGGGACACCTAGGGGATAGCCAGCGCCCCCCCAGGGACACCCAGGGCACCCCCAGGGACATCTAGGGGACAGGCAGGGCACCCCCAGGGACACCGTGGGGAAAGCCAGGGCACCCCAAGGGACGCCTAGGGGAAGGCAGGACACCCTCAGTGACACCTAGGGGACAGCCAGGGCACCCCCAGGGACATTTAGGGGAAAGCCAGGGCACTCCAGGGACACCCAGGGAACCCCCAGGGACACCTAGGGGACAGGCAGGGAACCCCCAGGGACACCTAGGGGACAGCCAGGGCACCCTAGGGACAGCCAGGGCACACCCAAGGACACCTAGGGGACAGCCAGGGCACCCCCAGAGACACCGAGGGCACAGCCAGGGCACCCTGGGGACAGCCAGGGGACCCCCAGGGACACCTAGGGGACAGGCAGGTCACGCCCAGGGACACCTAGGGGACAGCCAGGGCACCCTAGGGACAGCCAGGGCACACCCAGGGACACCTAGGGGACAGGCATGGCACCCCCAGGGACACCTAGGGGACAGCCAGGGCACCCCCAGGGACACCAAGGGGACCGCCAGGGCACCCCAGGGACACCAAGGGGACAGCCAGGGCACCCCCAGGGACACCTAGGGGACAGCCAGGGCACCCCCAGGGACACCTAGGGGAAGGCAGGACACCCCCAGGGACACCTAGGGGACAGCCAGGGCACCCCCAGGGACATTTAGGGGACAGCTAGGGCACTCCAGGGACACCCAGGGCACCCCCAGGGACATTTAGGTGACAGCCAGGGCACTCCAGGGACACCCAGGGCACCCACAGGGACACCAAGGGGACAGCCAGAGCACCCCAAGGACAGCCAGGGCACCCACAGGGACACCTAGGGGACAGCCAGGGCACCCCAGGGACACTAGGGGACAGCCAGGGCACCCCCAGGGACACCTAGGGGACAGCCAGGGCACCCTAGGGACCGCTAGGGCACCCCCAGGGACACCCAGGGCACCCCCAGGGACACGAAGGGGACAGCCAGGGCACCCCAGGGACACCCAGGGCACCCCCAGGGACACCTAGGGGACAGCCATGGCACCCCAGGGACACCCAGGGCACCCCCAGGGACACCCAGCGCACCGCCAGGGACGCTGAGAGCACAGACAGGGCACCCTAGGGACAGTCAGGGAACCCCCAGAGACACCGAGGGCACAGCCAGGGCACCCTAGGGACAACCAGGGCACCCCCAGGGACACCTAGGGGACAGGCAGGGCACCCCCAGGGACACCTAGGGGACTGCCAGGGCACCCCCAGGGACACCTAGTGGACAGCACGGGCACTACAGGGACAGCCAGGGCACCCCCAGGGACACCTAGGGGACAGCTAGGGCACCCCGAGGGACACCAGCGCACCCCCAGGGACACCTAGGTGACAGCCAGGGCACCCTAGGGACAGCCAGGGCACCCCCAGGGACACCTAGGGGACAGCCAGGGCACCCCAGGGACACCAAGGGGACAGCCAGGGCACCCCCAGGGACACCTAGGGGACAGCCAGGGCACCCCAGGGACGCCCAGGGCACACCCAGGGACACCTAGGGGACAGCCAGGGCATCCCCAGGGACGCCCAGGGCACCCCTAGGGACACCTAGAGGACAGCCAGGGCACCCCAGGCAAACCCAGGGCACCCCCAGGGACACCTAGGGGACAGCCAGGGTACCCTAGGGACAGCCAGGGCACCCCCAGGGACACAGAGGGCACAGCCAGGGCACCCTAGGGACAGCCAGGGCACCCCAGGGACACCTAGATGACAGGGAAGGCAACCCCAGGGACACCTTGGGGACAGCCAGGGCACCCCCTGGGCACCCCAAGGACACTCAGGGCACCCCCAGGGACACCGAGGGGACAGCCAGGGCACTCCAGGGACAGCCAGGGCACCCCCAGGGCACCCTAGGGACAGCCAGGGCACCCCCAGGGACACCTAGGGGACAGCCAGGGGACCCCCCAGGGACATCTAGGGGACAGCCAGGGCACTCCAGGGTCAGCCAGGGCACCCCCAGGGCACCCCAGGGACACCCAGGGCAGCTCCAGGGACACGTAGGGGACAGCCAGGACACCCCCAGGGACACCTAGGGGACAGCCAGGGCCCCCTCAGGGACACCTAGGGGACAGCCAGGGAACCCCAGGGACACCCTGTGCACCCCCAGGGACAGCCAGGGCACCCCCAGAGACACCGAGAGGACATGCAGGGCACCGCCAGGGACAACTTGGGGACAGCCAGGGTACCCCAGGGACAGCCAGGGCACCCCCAGGGACACCTAGGGGACCTTCAGAGCACACCCAGGGACACCCAGGGCACCCCCAGGGACACCTAGGGGACAGCCAGGGCCCCCCCAGGGACACCTAGGGGACAGCCAGGGCACCCCAAGGACACTCAGGGCACCCCCAGGGACACTTAGGGGACAGCCAGGGCACCCCCAGGGACACCTAGGGGACAGCCAGGGCACCCCAGGCACACCCAGGGCACCCCCAGGGACACCTAGGAGACAGCCAGGGCACCCTAGGGACAGCCAGGGCACCCCCAGGGACACCGAGGGAACAGCCATGCCACCCTAGGGACAGCCAGGGCACCCCCAAGGACACCTAGGGGACACGCAGGGAACCCCCAGGGACACCTAGGGAACAGCCAGGGCATCCCCAGGGACACCCAGGGCACCCCCAGGGACACCTAGGGGACAGCCAGGGCACTCCCAGGGACACCCTGGGCACCCCCAGGGACACCGAGGGGACAGCCAGGGCACCCCGTGGGCACCCCAGGGACAATCAGGGCACCCCCAGGGACACCGACGGGACAGCCAGGGCACTCCAGGGACAGCCAGGGCACCCCCAGGGACACCTAGGGGAAAGCCAGGGCACCCCCAGGGACAACCAGGGCACCCCAAGGGCCGCCTAGGGGACAGCCAGGGCACCCCGAGGGACACCTAGGGGACAGCCAGGGCACCCCCAGGGACACCAAGAGGACAGGCAGGGCACCCCCCAGGGCACCCCAGGGACACCCAGGGCACCCCCAGGGACACGTAGAGGACAGCCATGGCACCCCAGGGACAGCCAGGGCACCCCCAGGGACAGCTAGGGGACAGCCAGGGCACCCCCAGGGACACCAAGGGGACAGCCCGAGCACCCCAAGGACAGCCAGGGCACCCCCAGGGACACCTAGGGGACAGCCAGGGCACCCCAGGGACATCAAGGGGACAGCCAGGGCACCCCAGGGACACCCAGGGCACCCCCAGGGACACCTAGGGGACAGGCAGGGCACCCCCAGGGACACCGAGGGGACAGCCAGGGCACCCACAGGGACAACTAGAGGATAGGCAGGGCGCCCCCAGGGCACCCCAGGGACACCCAGGTCACCCCCAGGGACACGTAGAGGACAGCCATGGCACCCCAGGGACAGCCAGGGCACCCCCAGGGACAGCCAGGGGACAGCCAGAGCACCCCAAGGACAGTCAGGGCACCCCCAGACACACCAAGGGGACAGCCAGAGCACCCCAAGGACAGCCAGGGCACCCCCAGGGACACCTAGGGGACAGTCAGGGCACCCCCAGGGACACCAAGGGGACAGCCAAGGCACCCCCAGGGACACACTGGGCCCCCCAGGGACACGTAGGGGACAGCAAAGGCACCCCAGAGACACCCTGGGCACCCCCAGGGACACCTAGTGGACAGCCACGGCACTCCCAGGGACACTTTGGGCACCCCCAGGGACACCGAGGGGACAGCCAGGGCACCCCAGGGACCCCTAGGTGACAGGGAAGGCAACCCCAGGGACACCTTGGGGACAGCCAGGGCACCCCCTGGGAACCCCAAGGACAGTCAGGGCACCCCCAGGGACACCGAAGGGACAGCCAGGGCACTCAAGGGACAGCCAGGGCACCCCCAGGGCACCCTAGGGACAGCCAGGGCACCCCAGGGACATCAAGGGGACAGCCAGGGCACCCCAGGGACACCCAGGGCACCCCCAGGGACACCTAGGGGACAGGCAGGGCACCCCCAGGGACACCTAGGGGACAGCCAGGGCACTCCAGGGTCAGCCAGGGCACCCCCAGGGCACCCCAGGGACACCCAGGGCAGCTCCAGGGACACGTAAAGGACAGCCAGGGCACCACCAGGGACACCTAGGGGACAGCCAGGGCCCCCCCAGGGACACCTAGGGGACAGCCAGGGAACCCCAGGGACACCCTGTGCACCCCCAGGCACAGCCAGGGCACCCGCAGGGACACCGAGGAGGACAGGCAGGGCACCGCCAGGGACAACTTGGGGACAGCCAGGGCACCCCAGGGACAGCCAGGGCACCCCCAGGGACACCTAGGGGACCTCCAGAGCACCCCCAGGGACACCCAGGGCACCCCCAGGGCCACCTAGGGGACAGCCAGGGCACCCCAGGGACAGCCAGAGCCCCCCCAGGGACACCTAGGGGACAGCCAGGGCACCCCAGGCACACCCAGGGCTCCCCCAGGGACACCTAGGGGACAGCCAAGGCACCCCCAGAGACACCGAGGGTCACCCCCAGGGACACCTAGGGGACAGCCAGGGCAGCCCAGGGACACTCAGGGCACCCACAGGGACACCTAGGGGACAGCCAGGGAACCCCAGGGACACCCTAGCCACCCCCAGGGACACCGAGGGGACAGGCAGGGAACCCGAGGTACAGCCAGGGAACCCCCAGGGACACCTAGAGGACAGGAAGGGCACCCCCAGGGACACCTAGGGGACAGCCAAGGCCCCCCCAGGGACATCTAGGGGATAGCCAGCGCCCCCCCAGGGACACCCAGGGCACCCCCAGGGACATCTAGGGGACAGGCAGGGCACCCCCAGGGACACCGTGGGGAAAGCCAGGGCACCCCCAGGGACGCCTAGGGGAAGGCAGGACACCCTCAGTGACACCTAGGGGACAGCCAGGGCACCCCCAGGGACATTTAGGGGAAAGCCAGGGCACTCCAGGGACACCCAGGGAACCCCCAGGGACACCTAGGGGACAGGCAGGGAACCCCCAGGGACACCTAGGGGACAGGCAGGGGCACCCCCAGGGACACTGACGGGACAGCCACGGCACCCCCAGAGAACCCTAGGGGACAGCCAGGGAACCCCAGGGACACCCAGGGCACCCCCAGGGGACACCAAGGGGACAGCCAGGGCACCCCAGTGGACACCCAGGGCACCCCCAGGGACACCAAGGGGACAGCCAGGGCACCCCAGGTACACCCAGGGCACCCCCAGGGACACCTAGGGGACAGGCAGGGCACACCCAGGGACACCTAGGGGACAGCCAGGGCACCCTAAAGACAGCTAGGTCACCCCCAGGGACACCTAGAGGACAGGCAGGGCACCCCCAGGGACACCGAGGGGAAAGCAAGGGCACCCCCAGGGACACCGAGGGGAAAGCCAGGGCACCCCCAGGGACACCTAGAGGACAGGCAGGGCACCCCCAGGGCACCCCATGGACACCCAGGGACACCTAGGGGACAGCCAGGGCATCCCCAGGGGACACCCAGGTCACCCCCAGGGACACCTAGGGGACAGCCAGGGCACCCCAGGAACACCCAGGGCACCCCCAGGGACACCTAGGGGACAGCCACGGCACACTAGGGACAGCCAGGGCACCCCCAGGGACACCGAGGGGACAGCCCGGGCACCCCCAGAGACACCGAGGGCACAGCCAGGGCACCCTGGGGACACCCAGGGACACCTAGGGGACAGGCAGGGCACCCCCTAGGCACCCCAGGGACACCCAGGGCTCTCCGAGGGACACCAAGGGGACAGCCAGAGCACCGCAAGGACAGCCAGGGCACCCACAGGGACACCAAGGGGACAGCCAGGGCACCCCCAGGGACACCTAGGGGACAGCCAGGGCACGCCAGGGACACCCAGGGCACCCCCTGGGACACCAAGGGGACAGACAGAGGGCACCCCCAGGGACACCTAGGGGACAGCCAGGGCACCCCCAGGGACATTTAGGGGACAGCTAGGGCACTCCAGGGACACCCAGGGCACCCCCAGGGACATTTAGGTGACAGACAGGGCACTCCAGGGGACACCCAGGGAACCCCCAGGGACACCTAGGGGGACAGGCAGGGAACCCCCAGGGACACCTAGGGGACAGCCAGAGCACCCCCAGGGGACACCTAGGGGATGGCCAGGGCCCCCCCAGGGACACTTAGGGGACAGGCAGGGAACCCCCAGGGCACCCCAGGGACACCCAGGGCACCCCCAGGGACACCAAGGGGACAGCCAGAGCACCGCAAGGACAGCCAGGGCACCACCAGGGACACCTAGGGGACAGCCAGGGCACCCCAGGGACACCCAGGGCACCCCCAGGGACACCTAGGGGACAGCAAGGGCACCCCCAGGGTCACACAGGGCACCCCCAGGGACACGTAGAGGATAGCCAGGGCACCCCAGGGACACCCTGGGCGCCCTCAGGGACACCTAGGGGACAGCCAGGGCACCCCCAGGGACACCCAGGGCACCCCCAGGGACACCTAGGGGACAGGCAGGGCACCCACAGAGACCCCTAGGGGACAGACAGGGCACCCAAGGGACAGCCATGGCACCCCCAGGGACACCGAGGGGACAGGCAGGGAACCCTAGGGACAGCCAGGGCACCCCCAGGGACACCGAGGGCACAGCCAGGGCACCCCCAGGGACACCGAGAAGACAGGCAGGGCACCCCAAGGGACACCTTGGTGTCAGCCAGGGCACCCCATGGACAGCCAGGGCACCCCCAAGGACACCTAGGGGACAGCCAGGGCACCCCAGGGACAGCGAGGGCACCCCCAGGGACACCCAGGGCACCCCAAGCGACACCTAGGGGACAGCCAGGGCACCCCCAGGGACACCAAGGGGACAGCCAGGGCACCCCCAGGGACGCCTAGGGGAGAGGCAGGGCACCCCCAGGGACGCCTAGGGGACAGCCAGGGCACCCCCAGGGACACCTAGGGGAGAGGCAGGGCACCCCCAGGGACACCTAGGGGACAGCCAGGGCACCCCCAGGGACACCTAGGGGACAGCCAGGGCACCCCGAGGGGACACCAGCGCACCCCAAGGGACACCTAGGTGACAGCCAGGGCACCCTAGGGAAAGCCAGGGCAACCCCAGGGACCCCTAGGGCACAGCCAAAGCACGCCAGGGACAGCCAGGCCACCCCAGGGACACCAAGGGGACATCCAGAGCACCCCAGGGACAGCCAGGGCACCCCCAGGGACACCGAAGGAACACCCTGGGCACCCCCAGGGACACCAAGGGGACCCCCAGGGACACCTAGGTGACAGGCAGGGCATTCCAGGGACACTGACGGGACAGCCAGGGCACCCCCAGAGACCCCTAGGGGACAGCCAGGGCACTCCCAGGGACATTCTGGGCACCCACAGGGACACATAGGGGACAACCAGGGCACACCAGGGACACCCAGGGCACCCCCAGGGACACCTAGGGGACCTCCAGGGCACCCCCAGGGACACCCAGGGCACCCCCAGGGCCACCTAGGGGACAGCCAGGGCACCCCAGGGACAGCCAGGGCCCCCCCAGGGACACCTAGGGGACAGCCAGGGCACCCCAGGCACACCCAGGGCTCCCCCAGGGACACCTAGGGGACAGCCAAGGCACCCCCAGAGACACCGAGGTCACCCCCAGGGGACACCTAGGGCACCCCTAGACACACCGAAGGCACAGCCAGGGCACCCTAGGGACAGCCAGGGCACCCCCAGGGGACACCTAGGGGACAGCCAGGGCACCCCCAGGGACACCTAGAAGACAGCCAGGGCAACCCCAGGGACACCCAGGGGACAGCCAGGGCACCCCCAGGGACACCTAGGGGACAGCCAGGGCACTCCAGAGACAGCCAGGACACCCCCAGGGACACCTAGGGGACAGCCAGGGCACCCGAGGGACAGCCAGAGCACCCCCAGGGACACCAAGGGCACAGCCAGGGCACTGTAGGGACAGCCAGGGCAACGCCAGGGTCACCTAGGGGACAGCCAGGGCATCCCCAGGGACACCCTGTGCACCCCCAGGGATACCTAGGGGACAGCCAGGGCCCATCCCGGGACACCTAGGGGACAGCCAGGGAACCCCAGGGACACCCTGTGCACGCCCAGGGACACCAGGGCACAACCAGGGACACCTAGGGGACAGCCAGGGCACCCTAGGGACAGCCAGGGCACCCCCAGGGACACCGAGGGCTCAGCCAGGGCACCCCCAGGGACACCGAGAGGACAGGCAGGGCACCCCCAGGGACACCATGGGGACAGCCAGGGCACTCCAGGGACAGCCAGGTCACCCCCAGGGACACCTAGGGGACAGCCAGGGCAACCCGAGGGACACCAGCGCACCCCAAGGGACACCTAGGTGACAGCCAGGGAACCCTAGGGACAGCCAGGGCACCCTAAGGGACCCCTAGGGCACAGCCAGGGCACGCCAGGGACAGATAGGGCACCCCCAGGGACACCAAGGGGACATCCAGAGCACCCCAGGGACAGCCAGGGCACCCCCAGGGACACCGAAGGAACACCCTGGGCACCCCCAGGGAAACCAAGGGGACCCCCAGGGGACACCTAGGGGACAGGCAGGGCATTCCCAGGGACACTGACGGGACAGCCAGGGCACCCCCAGAGACCCCTAGGGGACAGCCAGGGCACTCCCAGGGGACACTCTGGGCACCCACAGGGACACCTAGGGGAACCAGGGCACACCAGGGACACCCAGGGCACCCCCAGGGACACCTAGGGGACAGCCAGGGCACCCCAGGGACAGCCAGGGCCCCCCCAGGGACACCTAGGGGACAGCCAGGGCACCCCAGGCACACCCAGGGCTCCCCGAGGGACACCTAGGGGACAGCCAGGGCACCCCCAGGGACACCGAGGTCACCCCGAGGGACACCTACGGCATCCCCAGAGACACCGAAGGCACAGCCAGGGCACCCTAGCGACAGCCAGGGCAACCCCAGGGACACCTAGGGGACAGCCAGGGCACCCCAGGGACAGCCAGGGCACCCCCAGGGACGCCTAGGGACAGCCAGGGCCCCCCCAGGGACACCTAGGGGACAGCCAGGGCACCCCAGGGACACCCAGGGCACCCCCAGGGACACCTAGAGAACAGCCAGGGGCAGCCCCAGGGACACCTAGGAGACAGCCAGGGCACGCCAGGGACACCCAGGGCACCCTCAGGGACCCCTAGGGGAGAGCCAGGGCACCCCCAGGGACACTGAGGGGACAGTCATGGCACCCCAGGGACACCTAGGGCACAGCCAGAGCACCCTAGGGACAGCCAGGGCAGCCCAGGGACACCTGCGGGACAGCCAGGGCACCCTCTGGGACACCAAGGACAGCCAGGGCACCCCAAGGACAGCCAGGGCAGCCCAGGGACACCTAGGGGACAGGCAGGGCACCCCAGAGCAGCCCAGGGACACCCCGGGTACCCCAGGGACACGTAGGGGGACCTCCGGGCACTCCAGGGACACCCAGGGCCTCCCCAGGGACACCTAGGGGACAGCCAGGGCCCCCCCAGGGGACACCTAGGGGACAGCCAGGTCTACCCAGGGACAGCCAGGGCACCCCCAGGGACACCGAGGGGACAGCCAGGGCACCCTAGGGACAGCCATGGCACCCTAGGGACAGCCAGGGCACCCCCAGAGACACCGAGGGCAAAGCCAGGGCACCCTAGGGACAGCCAGGGCACACCTTGGGACACCTAAGGGACAGCCAGGGTACCCCCAGAGACCCCTAGGGGACAGCCAGGGAACCTCCTAGGGACACTCTGGGCACCCCAAGGGACACCTTGGGGTCAGCCAGGGCACCCCAGGGACACCCAGGGCACCCCCAGGGGCACGGAGGGGACAGCCAGGGCACCCCCAGGGACACCTAGGGCAAGGCAGGACACCGCCAGGGACACCTAGGGGACAGGCAGGGCACCTCCAGGGACAGCCAGGGTACCCCCAGGGGACACCTAGGGACAGTCAGGGCACCCCAGGGACACCTAGGGGACAGCCAGGGCACCCTAGGGACAGCCAGGGCACCCCGAGGGACACCTAAGTGACAGCCAGGGCACCCCAGGGGACATCGAGGGACAGCCAGGAACCCCCTGGGACAGCCAGCTCACCCCCACAGCCGCCTCCACCTCCAGGAGCTATCAAAACCCTCCTCAGGTTCTTTGATGCCTCAAATGGGCCGCCCAAACCTCCCGAATACCCCCCAAAGCACCCAAAGCAGCCCCCAGGACGCCCCCCAGACCCCCCACAACCCAAAAACCCCCTCCCCGACAACTCAGGACCCCCAGGATCCCCCAAATCCGCGCCCCCCTCACCCTGAGGTCCCGTTTGAGCCGCTCCACGTTGCGGACAGGCACCAGCTCATCAAGCCCCAAGCACCAACACCTGCGGGACTGGGATGGACTGAGAGCACTGGGAGGGTGACCAGAGAAACCTGGGATGGACAAAGAGTGGACTGGGATGAACTGGGATGAACTGGCAGGCGTGTGGGGGTCCATGGTGGCCACTCGGTGCCTTACTGGTCTATACTGGGATGGGTCGGATGGCCCCAGGGGAGGGGGTGAGGCCACAATGGTCCAGACTGGGAGGGGAGTCACCATGGCGCCGGAGGCGGAGTCGAGGATACGAGCCAGGCAAGGACACCAAGGGGACAGCCAGGGCAACCCAGGGACACCAGGGCCCCCCCCAGAGACACCTAGGGGACAGCCAGGGAACCCCAGGGACACCCTGTGCAGCCCCAGGGATACCTAGGGGACAGCCAGGGCCCATCCCGGGAAACCTAGGGGACAGCCAGGGAACCCCAGGGACACCCTGTGCACGCCCAGGGACACCCAGGGCACACCCAGGGACACCTAGGGGACAGCCAGGGCACCCTAGGGACAGCAAGGGCACCCCCAGGGACACCGAGGGCACAGCCAGGGCACCCCCAGGGACACCGAGAGGACAGGCAGGGCACCCACAGGGACACCTTGGGGACAGCCAGGGCACCCCAGGGACAGCCAGGGCACCCCCAAGGACACCTAGGGGACCTCCAGGGCACCTCAGGGACATCCAGGGCACCCCCAGGGACACCTAGGGGACAGCCAGGGCACCCTAGGGACCGCCAGGGCACCCCCAGGGACACACAAGGCACCCCCAGGGACACGAAGGGGACAGCCAGGGCACCCCCAGGGACACCTAGGGGACAGCCAGGGCACCCCAGGGACACGCAGGGCACCCCCAGGGACACCTAGAGGACAGCCAGGGCACCCCCAGTGACACCTAGGGGACAGCCAGGGCCCCCCCAGGGACACCCAGGGCACCCCCAGGGACACCTAGGGAACAGCCAGGGCATCCCCAGGGACACCCAGGGCACCCCCAGGGACACCTAGAGGACAGCCAGGGCACCCCCAGTGACACCTAGGGGACAGCCAGGGCACCCCCAGGGACACTTAGGGGACAGCCAGGGCACTCCAGAGACAGCCAGGGCACCCCCAGGGACACCAAGGGCACAGCCAGGGCACCCTAGGGACACCCAGCGCACCCCCAGGGACACCTAGGGGACAGCCAGGGCATCCCCAGGGACACCCAGGGCACCCCCAGGGACACCTAGAGGACAGCCAGGGCATTCCCAGGGACACCTAGGGGACAGGCAGGTCACCCCCAGGGACACCTAGGGGACAGCCAGGGCACACCCAGGGACAACTAGGGGACAGCCAGGGCACTCCAGGGAAACCCAGGGCACCCCCAGGGAGACCTATGGGACAGCCAGGGCACCCTAAAGACAGCCAGGGCACCCCCAGGGAAACCTAGGGGACAGGCAGGGCACCCCCAGGGACACCGAGGGGAAAGCCAGGGCACCCCCAGGGACACCTAGGGGAAGGCAGGACACCTCCAGCGACACCTAGGGGACAGCCAGGGCACCCCCAGGGACATTTTGGGGACAGCCAGGGCACTCCAGGGATACCCAGGGCACCCCCAGGGACACCTAGGGGACAGGCCGGGCACCCCCAGGGACACCTAGGGGACAGGCAGGGCACCCCCAGGGACACTGATGGGACAGCTAGGGCACCCCCAGGTACACCTAGGGGACAGCCAGGGCACCCCAGGGACAGCCAGGGCACCCCCAGGGACGCCTAGGGGACAGCCAGGGCCCCCCCAGGGACACCTAGGGGACAGCCAGGGCACCCCAGGGACACCCAGGGCACCCCCAGGGACACCTAGAGAACAGCCAGGGCAGCCCCAGGGACACCTAGGAGACAGCCAGGGCACGCCAGGGACACCCAGGGCACCCTCAGGGACCCCTAGGGGAGAGCCAGGGCACCCCCAGGGACACTGAGGGGACAGTCATGGCACCCCAGGGACACCTAGGGCACAGCCAGGGCACCCTAGGGACAGCCAGGGCAGCCCAGGGACACCTGCGGGACAGCCAGGGCACCCTCTGGGACACCAAGGACAGCCAGGGCACCCCAAGGACAGCCAGGGCAGCCCAGGGACACCTAGGGGACAGGCAGGGCACCCCAGAGCAGCCCAGGGACACCCCGGGTACCCCAGGGACACGTAGGGGACCTCCCGGGCACTCCAGGGACACCCAGGGCCTCCCCAGGGACACCTAGGGGACAGCCAGGGCCCCCCCAGGGACACCTAGGGGACAGCCAGGTCTACCCAGGGACAGCCAGGGCACCCCTAGGGACACCGAGGGGACAGCCAGGGCACCCTAGGGACAGCCATGGCACCCTAGGGACAGCCAGGGCACCCCCAGAGACACCGAGGGCAAAGCCAGGGCACCCTAGGGACAGCCAGGGCACACCTTGGGACACCTAAGGGACAGCCAGGGTACCCCCAGAGGCCCCTAGGGGACAGCCAGGGACCTCCTAGGGACACTCTGGGCACCCCAAGGGACACCTTGGGGTCAGCCAGGGCACCCCAGGGACACCCAGGGCACCCCCAGGGACACGGAGGGGACAGCCAGGGCACCCCCAGGGACACCTAGGGCAAGGCAGGACACCGCCAGGGACACCTAGGGGACAGGCAGGGCACCTCCAGGGACAGCCAGGGTACCCCCAGGGACACCTAGGGACAGTCAGGGCACCCCAGGGACACCTAGGGGACAGCCAGGGCACCCTAGGGACAGCCAGGGCACCCCGAGGGACACCTAAGTGACAGCCAGGGCACCCCAGGGACATCGAGGGACAGCCAGGAACCCCCTGGGACAGCCAGCTCACCCCCACAGCCGCCTCCACCTCCAGGAGCTATCAAAACCCTCCTCAGGTTCTTTGATGCCTCAAATGGGCCGCCCAAACCTCCTGAATACCCCCCAAAGCACCCAAAGCAGCCCCCAGGACGCCCCCCAGACCCCCCACAACCCAAAAACCCCCTCCCCGACAACTCAGGACCCCCAGGATCCCCCAAATCCGCGCCCCCCTCACCCTGAGGTCCCGTTTGAGCCGCTCCACGTTGCGGACAGGCACCAGCTCATCAAGCCCCAAGCACCAACACCTGCGGGACTGGGATGGACTGAGAGCACTGGGAGGGTGACCAGAGAAACCTGGGATGGACAAAGAGTGGACTGGGATGAACTGGGATGAACTGGCAGGCGTGTGGGGGTCCATGGTGGCCACTCGGTGCCTTACTGGTCTATACTGGGATGGGTCGGATGGCCCCAGGGGAGGGGGTGAGGCCACAATGGTCCAGACTGGGAGGGGAGTCACCATGGCGCCGGAGGCGGAGTCGAGGATACGAGCCAGGCAAGGACACCAAGGGGACAGCCAGGGCAACCCAGGGACACCAGGGCCCCCCCCAGAGACACCTAGGGGACAGCCAGGGAACCCCAGGGACACCCTGTGCACGCCCAGGGACACCCAGGGCACACCCAGGGACACCTAGGGGACAGCCAGGGCACCCCCAGGGACACCGAGGGCACAGCCAGGGCACCCCCAGGGACACCGAGAGGACAGGCAGGGCACCCCCAGGGACACCTTGGGGACAGCCAGGGCACCCCCAGGGACAGCCAGGGCACCCCCAGGGACACCTAGGGGACAGCCAGGGCACCCCCAGGGACACCTAGGGGAGAGGCAGGGCACCCCCAGGGACACCTAGGGGAGAGCCAGGGCACCCCAGGGACAGCCAGGGCACCCCCAAGGACACCTAGGGGACAGCCAGGGCACCCCAGGGACAGCGAGGGCACCCCCAGGGACACCCAGGGCACCCCAAGCGACACCTAGGGGACAGCCAGGGCACCCCCAGGGACACCAAGGGGACAGCCAGGGCACCCCCAGGGACGCCTAGGGGAGAGGCAGGGCACCCCCAGGGACGCCTAGGGGACAGCCAGGGCACCCCCAGGGACACCTAGGGGAGAGGCAGGGCACCCCCAGGGACACCTAGGGGACAGCCAGGGCACCCCGAGGGACACCAGCGCACCCCAAGGGACACCTAGGTGACAGCCAGGGCACCCTAGGGACAGCCAGGGCAACCCCAGGGACCCCTAGGGCACAGCCAAAGCACGCCAAGGACAGCCAGGCCACCCCCAGGGACACCAAGGGGACATCCAGAGCACCCCAGGGACAGCTAGGGCACCCCCAGGGACACCGAAGGAACACCCTGGGCACCCCCAGGGACACCAAGGGGACCCCCAGGGACACCTAGGTGACAGGCAGGGCATTCCCAGGGACACTGACGGGACAGCCAGGGCACCCCCAGAGACCCCTAGGGGACAGCCAGGGCACTCCCAGGGACATTCTGGGCACCCACAGGGACACCTAGGGGACAACCAGGGCACACCAGGGACACCCTGGGCACCCCCAGGGACACCTAGGGGACCTCCAGGGCACCCCCAGGGACACCCAGGGCACCCCCAGGGCCACCTAGGGGACAGCCAGGGCACCCCAGGGACAGCCAGGGCCCCCCCAGGGACACCTAGGGGACAGCCAGGGCACCCCAGGGACAGCCAGGGCTCCCCCAGGGACACCTAGGGGACAGCCAGGGCACCCCCAGAGACACCGAGGTCACCCCCAGGGACACCTAGGGCACCCCTAGACACACCGAAGGCACAGCCAGGGCACCCTAGGGACAGCCAGGGCACCCCCAGGGACACCTAGGGGACAGCCAGGGCACCCCCAGGGACACCTAGAAGACAGCCAGGGCAACCCCAGGGACACCCAGGGGACAGCCAGGGCACCCCCAGGGACACCTAGGGGACAGCCAGGGCACTCCAGAGACAGCCAGGACACCCCCAGGGACACCTAGGGGACAGCCAGGGCACCCGAGGGACAGCCAGAGCACCCCCAGGGACACCAAGGGCACAGCCAGGGCACTGTAGGGACAGCCAGGGCAACGCCAGGGTCACCTAGGGGACAGCCAGGGCATCCCCAGGGACACCCTGTGCACCCCCAGGGATACCTAGGGGACAGCAAGGGCCCATCCCGGGACACCTAGGGGACAGCCAGGGAACCCCAGGGACACCCTGTGCACGCCCAGGGACACCCAGGGCACAACCAGGGACACCTAGGGGACAGCCAGGGCACCCTAGGGACAGCCAGGGCACCCCCAGGGACACCGAGGGCACAGCCAGGGCACCCCCAGGGACACCGAGAGGAGAGGCAGGGCACCCCCAGGGACATCATGGGGACAGCCAGGGCACTCCAGGGACAGCCAGGTCACCCCCAGGGACACCTAGGGGACAGCCAGGGCAACCCGAGGGACACCAGCGCACCCCAAGGGACACCTAGGTGACAGCCAGGGAACCCTAGGGACAGCCAGGGCACCCTAAGGGACCCCTAGGGCACAGCCAGGGCACGCCAAGGACAGCTAGGGCACCCCCAGGGACACCGAAGGAACACCCTGGGCACCCCCAGGGAAACCAAGGGGACCCCCAGGGACACCTAGGGGACAGGCAGGGCATTCCCAGGGACACTGACGGGACAGCCAGGGCACCCCCAGAGACCCCTAGGGGACAGCCAGGGCACTCCCAGGGACACTCTGGGCACCCACAGGGACACCTAAGGGAACCAGGGCACACCAGGGACACCCAGGGCACCCCCAGGGACACCTAGGGGACCTCCAGGGCACCCCCAGGGACACCCAGGGCACCCCCAGGGCCACCTAGGGGACAGCCAGGGCACCCCAGGGACAGCCAGGGCCCCCCCAGGGACACCTAGGGGACAGCCAGGGCACCCCAGGCACACCCAGGGCTCCCCCAGGGACACCTAGGGGACAGCCAGGGCACCCCCAGGGACACCGAGGTCACCCCGAGGGACACCTACGGCATCCCCAGAGACACCGAAGGCACAGCCAGGGCACCCTAGCGACAGCCAGGGCAACCCCAGGGACACCTAGGGGACAGCCAGGGCACCCCAGGGACAGCCAGGGCACCCCCAGGGACGCCTAGGGGACAGCCAGGGCCCCCCCAGGGACACCTAGGGGACAGCCAGGGCACCCCAGGGACACCCAGGGCACCCCCAGGGACACCTAGAGAACAGCCAGGGCAGCCCCAGGGACACCTAGGAGACAGCCAGGGCACGCCAGGGACACCCAGGGCACCCTCAGGGACCCTTAGGGGAGAGCCAGGGCACCCCCAGGGACACTGAGGGGACAGTCATGGCACCCCAGGGACACCTAGGGCACAGCCAGAGCACCCTAGGGACAGCCAGGGCAGCCCAGGGACACCTGCGGGACAGCCAGGGCACCCTCTGGGACACCAAGGACAGCCAGGGCACCCCAAGGACAGCCAGGGCAGCCCAGGGACACCTAGGGGACAGGCAGGGCACCCCAGAGCAGCCCAGGGACACCCCGGGTACCCCAGGGACACGTAGGGGACCTCCCGGGCACTCCAGGGACACCCAGGGCCTCCCCAGGGACACCTAGGGGACAGCCAGGGCCCCCCCAGGGACACCTAGGGGACAGCCAGGTCTACCCAGCGACAGCCAGGGCACCCCCAGGGACACCGAGGGGACAGCCAGGGCACCCTAGGGACAGCCATGGCACCCTAGGGACAGCCAGGGCACCCCCAGAGACACCGAGGGCAAAGCCAGGGCACCCTAGGGACAGCCAGGGCACACCTTGGGACACATAAGGGACAGCCAGGGTACCCCCAGAGACCCCTAGGGGACAGCCAGGGACCTCCTAGGGACACTCTGGGCACCCCAAGGGACACCTTGGGGTCAGCCAGGGCACCCCAGGGACACCCAGGGCACCCCCAGGGACACGGAGGGGACAGCCAGGGCACCCCCAGGGACACCTAGGGCAAGGCAGGACACCGCCAGGGACACCTAGGGGACAGGCAGGGCACCTCCAGGGACAGCCAGGGTACCCCCAGGGACACCTAGGGACAGTCAGGGCACCCCAGGGACACCTAGGGGACAGCCAGGGCACCCTAGGGACAGCCAGGGCACCCCGAGGGACACCTAAGTGACAGCCAGGGCACCCCAGGGACATCGAGGGACAGCCAGGAACCCCCTGGGACAGCCAGCTCACCCCCACAGCCGCCTCCACCTCCAGGAGCTATCAAAACCCTCCTCAGGTTCTTTGATGCCTCAAATGGGCCGCCCAAACCTCCCGAATACCCCCCAAAGCACCCAAAGCAGCCCCCAGGACGCCCCCCA
The DNA here is from genome assembly GCF_029207755.1 of Chamaea fasciata. Taxonomy (NCBI): domain Eukaryota; kingdom Metazoa; phylum Chordata; class Aves; order Passeriformes; family Sylviidae; genus Chamaea; species Chamaea fasciata. The sequence goes on along the minus strand of NW_027094258.1, from coordinate 78,185 downwards.
GACCCCCCACAACCCAAAAACCCCCTCCCCGACAACTCAGGACCCCCAGGATCCCCCAAATCCGCGCCCCCCTCACCCTGAGGTCCCGTTTGAGCCGCTCCACGTTGCGGACAGGCACCAGCTCATCAAGCCCCAAGCACCAACACCTGCGGGACTGGGATGGACTGAGAGCACTGGGAGGGTGACCAGAGAAACCTGGGATGGACAAAGAGTGGACTGGGATGAACTGGGATGAACGGGCAGGCGTGTGGGGGTCCATGGTGGCCACTCGGTGCCTTACTGGTCTATACTGGGATGGGTCGGATGGCCCCAGGGGAGGGGGTGAGGCCACAATGGTCCAGACTGGGAGGGGAGTCACCATGGCGCCGGAGGCGGAGTCGAGGATACGAGCCAGGCAAGGACACCAAGGGGACAGCCAGGGCAACCCAGGGACACCAGGGGCCCCCCCAGAGACACCTAGGGGACAGCCAGGGAACCCCAGGGCCACCCTGTGCAGCCCCAGGGATACCTAGGGGACAGCCAGGGCCCATCCCGGGAAACCTAGGGGACAGCCAGGGAACCCCAGGGACACCCTGTGCACGCCCAGGGACACCCAGGGCACACCCAGGGACACCTAGGGGACAGCCAGGGCACCCTAGGGACAGCCAGGGCACCCCCAGGGACACCGAAGGCACAGCCAGGGCACCCCCAGGGACACCGAGAGGACAGGCAGGGCACCCCCAGGGACACCTTGGGGACAGCCAGGGCACCCCAGGGACAGCCAGGGCACCCCCAAGGACACCTAGGGGACCTCCAGGGCACCTCAGGGACATCCAGGGCACCCCCAGGGACACCTAGGGGACAGCAAGGGCACCCTAGGGACCGCCAGGGCACCCCCAGGAACACACAAGGCACCCCCAGGGACACGAAGGGGACAGCCAGGGCACCCCCAGGGACACCTAGGGGACAGCCAGGGCACCCCAGGGACACGCAGGGCACCCCCAGGGACACCTAGAGGACAGCCAGGGCACCCCCAGTGACACCTAGGGGACAGCCAGGGCCCCCCCAGGGACACCCAGGGCACCCCCAGGGACACCTAGAGGACAGCCAGGGCACCCCCAGTGACACCTAGGGGACAGCCAGGGCACCCCCAGGGACACTTAGGGGACAGCCAGGGCACTCCAGAGACAGCCAGGGCACCCCCAGGGACACCAAGGGCACAGCCAGGGCACCCTAGGGACACCCAGCGCACCCCCAGGGACACCTAGGGGACAGCCAGGGCATCCCCAGGGACACCCAGGGCACCCCCAGGGACACCTAGAGGACAGCCAGGGCATTCCCAGGGACACCTAGGGGACAGGCAGGGCACCCCCAGGGACACCTAGGGGACAGCCAGGGCACACCCAGGGACAACTAGGGGACAGCCAGGGCACTCCAGGGAAACCCAGGGCACCCCCAGGGAGACCTATGGGACAGCCAGGGCACCCTAAAGACAGCCAGGGCACCCCCAGGGAAATCTAGGGGACAGGCAGGGCACCCCCAGGGACACCGAGGGGAAAGCCAGGGCACCGCCAGGGACACCTAGGGGAAGGCAGGACACCCCCAGCGACACCTAGGGGACAGCCAGGGCACCCCCAGGGACATTTTGGGGACAGCCAGGGCACTCCAGGGATACCCAGGGCACCCCCAGGGACACCTAGGGGACAGGCCGGGCACCCCCAGGGACACCTAGGGGACAGGCAGGGCACCCCCAGGGACACTGATGGGACAGCTAGGGCACCCCCAGGGACACCTAGGGGACAGCCAGGGCACCCCAGGGACAGCCAGGGCACCCCCAGGGACGCCTAGGGGACAGCCAGGGCCCCCCCAGGGACACCTAGGGGACAGCCAGGGCACCCCAGGGACACCCAGGGCACCCCCAGGGACACCTAGAGAACAGCCAGGGCAGCCCCAGGGACACCTAGGAGACAGCCAGGGCACGCCAGGGACACCCAGGGCACCCTCAGGGACCCCTAGGGGAGAGCCAGGGCACCCCCAGGGACACTGAGGGGACAGTCATGGCACCCCAGGGACACCTAGGGCACAGCCAGGGCACCCTAGGGACAGCCAGGGCAGCCCAGGGACACCTGCGGGACAGCCAGGGCACCCTCTGGGACACCAAGGACAGCCAGGGCACCCCAAGGACAGCCAGGGCAGCCCAGGGACACCTAGGGGACAGGCAGGGCACCCCAGAGCAGCCCAGGGACACCCCGGGTACCCCAGGGACACGTAGGGGACCTCCCGGGCACTCCAGGGACACCCAGGGCCTCCCCAGGGACACCTAGGGGACAGCCAGGGCCCCCCCAGGGACACCTAGGGGACAGCCAGGTCTACCCAGGGACAGCCAGGGCACCCCCAGGGACACCGAGGGGACAGCCAGGGCACCCTAGGGACAGCCATGGCACCCTAGGGACAGCCAGGGCACCCCCAGAGACACCGAGGGCAAAGCCAGGGCACCCTAGGGACAGCCAGGGCACACCTTGGGACACCTAAGGGACAGCCAGGGTACCCCCAGAGACCCCTAGGGGACAGCCAGGGACCTCCTAGGGACACTCTGGGCACCCCAAGGGACACCTTGGGGTCAGCCAGGGCACCCCAGGGACACCCAGGGCACCCCCAGGGACACGGAGGGGACAGCCAGGGCACCCCCAGGGACACCTAGGGCAAGGCAGGACACCGCCAGGGACACCTAGGGGACAGGCAGGGCACCTCCAGGGACAGCCAGGGTACCCCCAGGGACACCTAGGGACAGTCAGGGCACCCCAGGGACACCTAGGGGACAGCCAGGGCACCCTAGGGACAGCCAGGGCACCCCGAGGGACACCTAAGTGACAGCCAGGGCACCCCAGGGACATCGAGGGACAGCCAGGAACCCCCTGGGACAGCCAGCTCACCCCCACAGCCGCCTCCACCTCCAGGAGCTATCAAAACCCTCCTCAGGTTCTTTGATGCCTCAAATGGGCCGCCCAAACCTCCCGAATACCCCCCAAAGCACCCAAAGCAGCCCCCAGGACGCCCCCCAGACCCCCCACAACCCAAAAACCCCCTCCCCGACAACTCAGGACCCCCAGGATCCCCCCAAATCCGCGCCCCCCTCACCCTGAGGTCCCGTTTGAGCCGCTCCACGTTGCGGACAGGCACCAGCTCATCAAGCCCCAAGCACCAACACCTGCGGGACTGGGATGGACTGAGAGCACTGGGAGGGTGACCAGAGAAACCTGGGATGGACAAAGAGTGGACTGGGATGAACTGGGATGAACTGGCAGGCGTGTGGGGGTCCATGGTGGCCACTCGGTGCCTTACTGGTCTATACTGGGATGGGTCGGATGGCCCCAGGGGAGGGGGTGAGGCCACAATGGTCCAGACTGGGAGGGGAGTCACCATGGCGCCGGAGGCGGAGTCGAGGATACGAGCCAGGCAAGGACACCAAGGGGACAGCCAGGGCAACCCAGGGACACCAGGGCCCCCCCCAGAGACACCTAGGGGACAGCCAGGGAACCCCAGGGACACCCTGTGCAGCCCCAGGGATACCTAGGGGACAGCCAGGGCCCATCCCGGGAAACCTAGGGGACAGCCAGGGAACCCCAGGGACACCCTGTGCACGCCCAGGGACACCCAGGGCACACCCAGGGACACCTAGGGGACAGCCAGGGCACCCTAGGGACAGCCAGGGCACCCCCAGGGACACCGAGGGCACAGCCAGGGCACCCCCAGGGACACCGAGAGGACAGGCAGGGCACCCCCAGGGACACCTTGGGGACAGCCAGGGCACCCCAGGGACAGCCAGGGCACCCCCAAGGACACCTAGGGGACCTCCAGGGCACCCCCAGGGACAGCCAGGGCACCCCCAGGGCCACCTAGGGGAGAGCCAGGGCACCCCAGGGACAGCGAGGGCACCCCCAGGGACACCCAGGGCACCCCCAGGGACACCTAGGGGACAGCCAGGGCACCCCCAGGGACACCCAGGGCACCCCCAGGGACACCTAGGGGACAGCCAGGGCACCCCCAGGGACACCTAGGGGAGAGGAAGGGCACCCCCAGGGACACCTAGGGGACAGCCAGGGCACCCCCAGGGACACCTAGGGGACAGCCAGGGCACCCCGAGAGACACCAGCGCACCCCAAGGGACACCTAGGTGACAGCCAGGGCACCCTAGGGACAGCCAGGGCAACCCCAGGGACCCCTAGGGCACAGCCAGGGCACGCCAGGGACAGCCAGGCCACCCCCAGGGGCACCAAGGGGACATCCAGAGCACCCCAGGGACAGCCAGGGCACCCCCAGGGACACCGAAGGAACACCCTGGGCACCCCCAGGGACACCAAGGGGACCCCCAGGGACACCTAGGTGACAGGCAGGGCATTCCCAGGGACACTGACGGGACAGCCAGGGCACCCCCAGAGACCCCTAGGGGACAGCCAGGGCACTCCCAGGGACATTCTGGGCACCCACAGGGACACCTAGGGGACAGCCAGGGCACACCAGGGACACCCAGGGCACCCCCAGGGACACATAGGGGACCTCCAGGGCACCCCCAGGGACACCCAGGGCACCCCCAGGGCCACCTAGGGGACAGCCAGGGCACCCCAGGGACAGCCAGGGCCCCCCCAGGGACACCTAGGGGACAGCCAGGGCACCCCAGGCACACCCAGGGCTCCCCCAGGGACACCTAGGGGACAGCCAGGGCACCCCCAGAGACACCGAGGTCACCCCCAGGGACACCTAGGGCACCCCTAGAGACACCGAAGGCACAGCCAGGGCACCCTAGGGACAGCCAGGGCACCCCCAGGGACACCTAGGGGACAGCCAGGGCACCCCCCGGGACACCTAGAAGACAGCCAGGGCAACCCCAGGGACACCCAGAGGACAGCCAGGGCACCCCCAGGGACACCTAGGGGACAGCCAGGGCACTCCAGAGACAGCCAGGACACCCCCAGGGACACCTAGGGGACAGCCAGGGCACCCGAGGGACAGCCAGAGCACCCCCAGGGACACCAAGGGAACAGCCAGGGCACCGTAGGGACAGCCAGGGCAACGCCAGGGTCACCTAGGGGACAGCCAGGGCATCCCCAGGGACACCCTGTGCACCCCCAGAGATACCTAGGGGACAGCCAGGGCCCATCCCGGGACACCTAGGGGACAGCCAGGGAACCCCAGGGACACCCTGTGCACGCCCAGGGACACCCAGGGCACACCCAGGGACACCTAGGGGACAGCCAGGGCACCCTAGGGACAGCCAGGGCACCCCCAGGGACACCGAGGGCACAGCCAGGGCCCCCCCAGGGACACCGAGAGGACAGGCAGGGCACCCCCCGGGACACCTTGGGGACAGCCAGGGCACCCCAGGGACAGCCAGGGCACCCCCAAGGACACCTAGGGGACCTCCAGGGCACACCCAGGGACAACCAGGGCACCCCCAGGGCCACCTAGGGGAGAGCCAGGGCACCCCAGGGACAGCGAGGGCACCCCCAGGGACACCCAGGGCAGCCCCAGGGACACCGAGGGGACAGCCAGGGCACCCCCAGGGACACCCAGGGCACCCCCAGGGACACCTAGGGGACAGCCAGGGCACACCCAGGGACACCTAGGGGACAGCCAGGGCACCCCCAGGGACACCTAGGGGACAGCCAGGGCACCCCCAGGGACACCTAGGGGACAGCCAGGGCACCCCCAGGGACACCTAGGGGACAGCCAGGGCACTCCAAGGACAGCCAGGGCACCCCCAGGGACACCCAGGGCACACCCAGGGACACCTAGGGGACAGCCAGGGCACCCTAGGGACAGCCAGGGCACCCCCAGGGACACCGAGGGCACAGCCAGGGCCCCCCCAGGGACACCGAGAGGACAGGCAGGGCACCCCCCGGGACACCAAGGGGACATCCAGAGCACCCCAGGGACAGCCAGGGCACCCCCAGGGACACCGAAGGAACACCCTGGGCACCCCCAGGGACACCAAGGGGACCCCCAGGGACACCTAGGGGACAGGCAGGGCATTCCCAGGGACACTGACGGGACAGCCAGGGCACCCCCAGAGACCCCTAGGGGACAGCCAGGGCACTCCCAGGGACATTCTGGGCACCCACAGGGACACCTAGGGGACAGCCAGGGCACACCAGGGACACCCAGGGCACCCCCAGGGACACCTAGGGGACCTCCAGGGCACCCCCAGGGACACCCAGGGCACCCCCAGGGCCACCTAGGGGACAGCCAGGGCACCCCAGGGACAGCCAGGGCCCCCCCAGGGACACCTAGGGGACAGCCAGGGCACCCCAGGCACACCCAGGGCTCCCCCAGGGACACCTAGGGGACAGCCAGGGAACCCCCAGAGACACCGAGGTCACCCCCAGGGACACCTACGGCACCCCCAGAGACACCGAAGGCACAGCCAGGGCACCCTAGCGACAGCCAGGGCACCCCCAGGGACACCTAGGGGACAGCCAGGGCACCCCCAGGGACACCTAGAAGACAGCCAGGGCAACCCCAGGGACACCTAGGGGACAGCCAGGGCACCCCCAGGGACACCTAGGGGACACCCAGGGCACTGCAAAGACAGCCAGGACACCCCCAGGGACACCTAGGGGACAGCCAGGGCACCCGAGGGACAGCCAGAGCACCCCCAGGGACACCAAGGGCACAGCCAGGGCACCGTAGAGACAGCCAGGGCAACGCCAGGGTCACCTAGGGGACAGCCAGGGCATCCCCAGGGACACCCAGGGCACCCCCAGGGACACCTAGAGGACAGCCAGGGCACCCCCAGGGACACCTAGGGGACAAGCAGGGCACCCCCAGGGACACCTAGGGGACAGCCAGGGCCCCCCCAGGGACAACTAGGGGACAGCCAGGGCACTCCAGGGACACCCAGGGCACCCCCAGGGACACCTAGGGGACAGCCAGGGCACCCTAAAGACAGCCAGGGCACCCCCAGGGACACATAGGGGACAGGCAGGGCACCCCCAGGGACACCTAGGGGACAGCCAGGGCACCCCCAGAGACCCCTAGGGGACAGCCAGGGCACTCTCAGGGAAACTCTGGGCACCCACAGGGACACCTTGAAGACAGCCAGGGCACCTCAGGGACATCCAGGGCACCCCCAGGGACACCTAGGGGACAGCCAGGGCACCCTAGGGATTGCCAGGGCACCCCCGGGACACCCAGGGCACCCCCAGGAACACGAAGGGGACAGCCAGGGCACCCCCAGGGACACCTAGGGGACAGCCAGGGCACCCCAGGGACACGCAGGGCACCCCCAGGGACACCTAGACGACAGCCAGGGCACCCCCAGTGACACCTAGTGGACAGCCAGGGTCCCCCTAGGGACACCCAGGGCACCCCCAGGGACACCTAGGGAACAGCCAGGGCATCCCCAGGGACAGCCAGGGCACCCCCAGTGACACCTAGGGGACAGCCAGGGCACCCCCAGGGACACCTAGGGGACAGCCAGGGCACTCCAGAGACAGCCAGGGCACCCCCAGGGACACCTAGGGGACAGCCAGGGCACCCTAGGGACACCCAGCGCACCCCCAGGGACACCTAGGGGACAGCCAGGGCATCCGCAGGGACACCTAGGGCACCTCCAGGGACACCTAGAGGACAGCCAGGGCATCCCCAGGGACACCTAAGGGACAGGCAGGGCACCCCCAGGGACACCCAGGGCACCCCCAGGGACACCTAGGGGACAGCCAGGGAACCACAGGGACACCCTGTGCACCCCCAGGGACACCCAGGGCACACCCAGGGACACCTAGGGGACAGCAAGGGCCCCCCCAGGGACACCAAGGGGACAGCCAGGGCCCCCCCAGGGACACCCAGGGCACCCCCAGGGACACCTAGGGGACAGCCAGGGCCCCCCCAGGGACACCCAGGGCACCCCAGGGACACCTAGGGGACAGCCAGGGCCCCCCCAGGGACACCTAGGGGACAGCCAGGGAACATCAGGGACACCCTGTGCACGCCCAGGGACTCTCAGGGCACACCCAGGGACACCTAGGGGACAGCCAGGGCACCCCCAGGGACACCTAGGGGACAGGCAGGGCACCCCCAGGGACACCTAGGGGACAGCCAGAGCACCCCAAGGACAGCCTGGTCACCCCCAGGGACACCTAGGGGACAGCCAGGGCACCCCAGGGACACCAAGGGGACACCCAGGGCACCCCCAGGGACACCTACGGGACAGCAAGGGCACCCCCAGGGACACCCTGGGCACCCCCAGGGACACGTAGGGGACAGCCAGGGCAGCCCAGGGACACCCTGGGCACCCCCAGGGACACCTAGGAGACAGCCAGGGCACCCCCAGGGACACCAAGGGCACAGCCAGGGCACCCCCAGGGACACCAAGGGCACAGCCAGGGCACCCTAGGGACAGCCAGGGCACCCCCAGGGACACTGACGGGACAGACAGGGCACCCCAGGGACACCTAGGGCACAGCCAGGGCACCCTAGGGACACCTAAGGGACACCCTGGGCACCCCCAGGGACACCAAGGGAACCACCAGGGACACCTACGTGACAGCCAGGGCACCCCAGGGACAGCGAGGGCACCCCCAGGGACACCTAGGGGACCTCCAGGGAACCCCAGGGACACGTACGGGACAGCCAGGGAACCCCACTGACACCGTGTGCACACCCAGGGACACCCAGGGCCCCCCCAGGGACACCTAGGGGACAGCCAGGGCACCCCAGGCACTCCCAGGGCTCCCCCAGGGACACCTAGGGGACAGCCAGGGCACCCCCAGAGACACCGAGGTCACCCCCAGGGACACCTAGGGCACCCCCAGAGACACCGAAGGCACAGCCAGGGCACCCTAGGGACAGCCAGGGCACCCCCAGGGACACCTAGGGGACAGACAGGGCACCCCCAGGGACACCTAGAAGACAGCCAGGGCAACCCCAGGGACACCTAGGGGACCGCCAGGGCACCCCCAGGGACACCTAGGGGACAGCCAGGGCACTCCAGAGACAGCCAGGACACCCCCATAGACACCTAGGGGACAGCCAGGGCACCCGAGGGACAGCCAGAGCACCCCCAGGGACACCAAGGGCACAGCCAGGGCACCGTAGAGACAGCCAGGGCAACGCCAGGGTCACCTAGGGGACAGCCAGGGCATCCCCAGGGACACCCAGGGCACCCCCAGGGACACCTAGAGGACAGCCAGGGCACCCCCAGGGACACCTAGGGGACAAGCAGGGCACCCCCAGGGACACCTAGGGGACAGCCAGGGCACTCCAGGGACACCCAGTGCACCCCCAGGGACACCTAGGGGACAGCCAGGGCACCCTAAAGACAGCCAGGGCACCCCCAGGGACACATAGGGGACAGGCAGGGCACCCCCAGGGACACCGAGGGGAAAGCCAGGGCACCCCCAGGGACACCGAGGGGAAGGCAGGACACCCCCAGGGACTCCTAGGGGACAGCCAGGGCACCCCCAGGGACATTTAGGGGACAGCCAGGGCACTCCAGGGACACCCAGGGCACCCCCAGGGACACCTAGGCGACAGGCCGAGCACCCCCACAGACACCTAGGGGACAGGCAGGGCTCCCCCAGGGACACTGACGGGACAGCCAGGGCACCCCCAGAGACCCCTAGGGGACAGCCAGGGCACTCTCAGGGAAACTCTGGGCACCCACAGGGACACCTTGAAGACAGCCAGGGCACCTCAGGGACATCCAGGGCACCCCCAGGGACACCAAGGGGACAGCCAGGGCACCCTAGGGACCGCCAGGGCACCCCCGGGACACCCAGGGCACCCCCAGGAACACGAAGGGGACAGCCAGGGCACCCCCAGGGACACCTAGGGGACAGCCAGGGCACCCCAGGGACACGCAGGGCACCCCCAGGGACACCTAGACGACAGCCAGGGCACCCCCAGTGACACCTAGGGGACAGCCAGGGTCCCCCTAGGGACACCCAGGGCACCCCCAGGGACACCTAGGGAACAGCCAGGGCATCCCCAGGGACAGCCAGGGCACCCCCAGTGACACCTAGGGGACAGCCAGGGCACCCCCAGGGACACCTAGGGGACAGCCAGGGCACTCCAGAGACAGCCAGGGCACCCCCAGGGACACCTAGGGGACAGCCAGGGCACCCTAGGGACACCCAGCACACCCCCAGGGACACCTAGGGGACAGCCAGGGCATCCGCAGGGACACCCAGGGCACCCCCAGGGACACCTAGAGGACAGCCAGGGCATCCCCACGGACACCTAAGGGACAGGCAGGGCACCCCCAGGGACACCTAGGGGACAGCCAGGGCCCCCCCAGGGACAACTAGGGGACAGCCAGGGCACTCCGGGGAAACCCAGGGCACCCCCAGGGACACCTAGGGGACAGCCAGGGCCCCCCCAGGGACACCCAGGGCACCCCCAGGGACACCTAGGGGACAGCCAGGGCACCACAGGGACACCCTGTGCACCCCCAGGGACACCCAGGGCACACCTAGGGACACCTAGGGGACAGCAAGGGCCCCCCCAGGGACACCAAGGGGACAGCCAGGGCCCCCCCAGGGACACCCAGGGCACCCCCAGGGACACCTAGGGGACAGCCAGGGCCCCCCCAGGGACACCCAGGGCACCCCAGGGACACCTAGGGGACAGCCAGGGCCCCCCCAGGGACACCTAGGGGACAGCCAGGGAACCCCAGGGACACCCTGTGCACGTCCAGGGACACTCAGGGCACACCCAGGGACACCTAGGGGACAGCCAGGGCACCCCCAGGGACACCTAGGGGACAGCCAGAGCACCCCAAGGACAGCCTGGTCACCCCCAGGGACACCTAGGGGACAGCCAGGGCACCCCAGGGACACTAAAGGGGCACCCAGGGCACCCCCAGGGACACCTACGGGACAGCAAGGGCATCCCCAGGGACACCCTGGGCACCCCCAGGGACACGTAGGGGACAGCCAGGGCAGCCCAGGGACACCCTGGGCACCCCCAGGGACACCTAGGAGACAGCCAGGGCACCCCCAGGGACACCAAGGGCACAGCCAGGGCACCCTAGGGACAGCAAGGGCACCCCCAGGGACACTGACGGGACAGACAGGGCACCCCAGGGACACCTAGGGCACAGCCAGGGCACCCTAGGGACACCTAAGGGACACCCTGGGCACCCCCAGGGACACCAAGGGAACCACCAGGGACACCTAGGTGACAGCCAGGGCACCCCAGGGACAGCGAGGGCACCCCCAGGGACACCTAGGGGACCTCCAGGGAACCCCAGGGACACGTACGGGACAGCCAGGGAACCCCACTGACACCGTGTGCACACCCAGGGACACCCAGGGCCCCCCCAGGGACACCTAGGGGACAGCCAGGGAACCCCAGGGACACCCTGGGCACCCCCAGGGACACCTAGGGGACAGCCAGGGCCCCCTCAGGGACACCTAGGGGACAGCCAGGGCACTCCAGGGACAGCCAGGGCACCCCCAGGGCCACCTAGGGGACAGCCAGGGCACCCCCAGGGACATCAAGGGGACCCCCAGGGACACCTAGGGGACAGCCAGGGCACCTACAGGGACACCTAGGGGACAGCCAGGGCACCCCAGGGACAGCGAGGGCACCCCCAGGGACACCTAGGGGACAGCCAGGGCCGCCCAGGGACACTCAGGGCACCCCCAGGGAAACCTAGGGGACAGCCAGGGAAACCCAGGGACAAGTACGGGACAGCCAGGGAACCCCAATGACAGCCTGTGCACCCCCAGAGACCCCCAGGGCCCCCCCAGGGACACCTAGGGGACAGCCAGGGAACCCCAGGGACACCCTAGCCACCCCCAGGGACACCTAGGGGACAGCCAGGGAACCCGAGGGACAGCCAGGGAACCTCCAGGGACACCTAGAGGACAGGAAGGGCACCCCCAGGGACACCTAGGGGACAGCCAGGGCACTCCAGGGACAGCCAGGGCACCCCCAGGGCACCCTAGGGACAGCCAGGGCACCCCCAGGGACACCTAGGGGACAGCCAGGGGACCCCCCAGGGACACCTAGGAGACAGCCAGGGCACTGCAGGGTCAGCCAGGGCACCCCCAGGGCACCCCAGGGACACCCAGGGCAGCTCCACGGACACGTAGGGGACAGCCAGGGCACCCCCAGGGACACCTAGGGGACAGCCAGGGCCCCCCCAGGGACACCTAGGGGACAGCCAGGGAACCCCAGGGACACCCTGTGCACTCCCAGGGACAGCCAGGGCACCCCCAGGGACACCGAGAGGACAGGCAGGGCACCACCAGGGACAACTTGGGGACAGCCAGGGCACCCGAGGGACAGTTAGGGCACCCCCAGGGACACCTAGGGGACCTCCAGAGCACACCCAGGGACACCCAGGGCACCCCCAGGGACACCTAGGGGACAGCCAGGGCCCCCCCAGGGACACCTAGGGGACAGCCAGGGCACCCCAGGGACACCCAGGGCACCCCCAGGGACACTTAGGGGACAGCCAGGGCACCCCCACGGACACCTAGGGGAGAGCCATGGCACCCTAGGGACAGCCAGGGCACCCCCAGGGACACCAAGGGCACAGCCATGCCACCCTAGGGACAGCCAGGGCACCCCCAAGGACACCTAGGGGACACGCAGGGAACCCCCAGGGACACCTAGGGGACAGCCAGGGCATCCCCAGGGACACCCAGGGCACCCCCAGGGACACCAAGGGGACAGCAAGGGCACCCCCAGGGACACCTAAGGGACACCCTGGGCACCCCCAGGGACACCAAGGGGACGCCCAGGGACACCTAGGGGACAGCCAGGGCACCCCAGGGACAGCGAGGGCACCCCCAGGGACACCTAGGGGACAGCCAGGGCACCCCCAGGGAAACCTAGGGGACAGCCAGGGCACCCCCAAGGACAACTAGAGGACAGGCAGGGCACACCCAGGGCACCCCAGGGACACCCAGGGACACCTAGGGGACAGCCAGGGCATCCCCAGGGACACCCAGGTCACCCCCAGGGACACCTAGGGGACAGCCAGGGCACCCCAGGCACACCCAGGGCACCCCCAGGGACACCTAGGGGACAGCCACGGCACACTAGGGACAGCCGAGGCACCCCCAGGGACACCGAGGGGACAGCCAGGGCACCCCCAGAGACACCGAGGGCACAGCCAGGGCACCCTGGGGACAGCCAGGGCACCCCCAGGGACACCTAGGGGACAGTCAGGTCACCCCCAGGGACACCTAGGGGACAGCCAGGGCACCCTAGGGACAGCCAGGGCACACCCAGGGACACCTAGGGGACAGGCATGGCACCCCCAGGGACACCTAGGGGACAGGCAGGGCACCCCCAGGGCACCCCAGGGACACCCAGGGCTCCCCCAGGGACACCAAGGGGACAGCCAGGGCACCCCAGGGACACTAAGGGGACAGCCAGGGTACCTCCAGGGACACCTAGGGGACAGCCAGGGCACCCCAGGGACACCCAGGGCAACCCTGGGACACCAAGGGGACAGACAGGGCACCCCCAGGGACACCGAGGGGAAAGCCAGGGCACCCCCAAGGACAGCTAGGGGACACGCAGGGTACCCCCAGGGACAACGAGGGGACAGCCATGGCACCCCCAGGGACACCTAGGGGACAGCCAGGGCACCCTAGGGACAGCCACGGCACCCCCAGGGACACCAAGGGCACAGCCAGGGCACCCTAGGGACAGCCAGGGCACCCCAAGGGACACCAAGGGCACAGACAGGGCACCCTAGGGACACCAAGGGGACAGCCAGGGCACCCCCAGGGACACCTAGGGGACAGGCAGGGCACCCCCAGAGACCCCTAGGGGACAGCCAGGGCCCCCCAGGGACACCCAGGGCACCCCCAGGGACACCTAGCGGACAGCCAGGGCGTCCCCAGGGACACCCAGGGCAACCCCAGGGACACCTAGAGGACAGACAGGGCACCCCGAGGGACAGCAGGGCACCCCCAGGGACACCTAGGGGACAGCCAGGGCACCCTAGGGACAGCCAGGGCACCCCCAGGGACACCAAGGGCACAGACAGGGCACCCTAGGGACACCAAGGGGACAGCCAGGGCACCCCAGGGACAGCGAGGGCACCCCCAGGGACACCTAGGCGACCTCCAGGGACATCTAGGGGACAGCCAGGGCACCCCAGGGACAGCCAGGGCACCCACAGGGACACCTAGGGGACAGCCAGGGCACCCCAGGGACAGCCAGGGCACCCCCAGGGACGCCTAGGGGACAGCCAGGGCCCCCCCAGGGACACCTAGGGGACAGCCAGGGCACCCCAGGGACACCCAGGGCACTCCCAGGGACACCTAGGAGACAGCCAGGGCACGCCAGGGACACCCAGGGCACCCCAGGGACACCTAGAGAAAAGCCATGGCACCCCCAGGGACACCTAGGAGACAGCCAGGGCACGCCAGGGACACCCAGGGCACCCTCAGGGACACTGAGGGGACAGCCATGGCACCGCAGGGACACCTAGGGCACAGCCAGGGCACCCTAGGGACAGCCAGGGCACCCCCAGGGACACCTACGGGACAGCCAGGGCACCCTCTGAGACACCAAGGAAAGCCAGGGCACCCCAAGGACAGCCAGGGCCCCCCCAGGGACACCAAGGGGACAGCCAGGGCCCCCACAGGGACACCTAGGGGACAGCCAGGGCACCCCCAGGGACATTTAGGGGACAGCTAGGGCACTCCAGGGACACCCAGGGCACCCCCAGGGACATTTAGGTGACAGCCAGGGCACTCCAGGGACACCCAGGGAACCCCCAGGGACACGAAGGGGACAGGCAGAGAACCCCCAGGGACACCTAGGGGATGGCCAGGGCCCCCCCAGGGACAGCTAGGGGACAGGCAGGGCACCCCCAGTGCACTCCAGGGACACCCAGGGCACCCCCAGGGACACCAAGGGGACAGCCAGAGCACCCCAAGGACAGCCAGGGCACCCACAGGGACACCTAGGGGACAGCCAGGGCACCCCAGGGACACCGAGGGGACAGCCAGGGCAGCCCCAGGGACACCTAGGGGACAGCAAGGGCACCCCCAGGGACACCCAGGGCACCCCCAAGGACACGTAGGGGACAGCCAGGGCACCCCAGGGACACCCAGGGCACCCCCAGGGACACGTAGGGGACAGCCAGGGCACCCCAGGGACACCCTGGGCGCCCCCAGGGACACCTAGGGGACAGCCAGGGCACCCCGAGGGACAGGGAGGGCACCCCCAGGGACACCTAGGGGACAGGCAGGGCAACCCCACAGACCCCTAGGGGACAGACAGGGCACCATAGGGACAGCCATGGCACCCCCAGGGACACCGAGGGGGCAGGCAGGGAACCCTAGGGACAGCCAGGGCACCCCCAGAGACACCGAGGGCACAGCCAGGGCACCCTGGGGACAGGCAGGGCACCCCCAGGGACACCTAGGGGACAGGCATGGCACCCCCAGGGACACGTAAAGGACAGGCAGGGCACCCTAGGGACAGCCAGGGCACCCTCTGGGCCTCCTAGGGAACAGCCAGGGCACCCCAGCGACACGTAGGGCACAGCCAGGGCACCCCCAAGGACACCTAGGGGACACGCAGGGTACCCCCAGGGACAACGAGGGGACAGCCATGGCACCCCCAGGGACACCTTGGGGACAGCCAGGGCACCCTAGGGACAGCCAGGGCACCCCCAGGGACACCAAGGGCACAGCCAGGTCACCCTAGGGACAGCCAGGGCACCCCCAGGGACACCAAGGGCACAGATAGGGCACCCTAGGGACACCAAGGGGACAGCCAGTGCACCCCCAGGGACACCAAGGGCACGGACAGGGCACCCTAGGGACACCAAGGGGAGAGCCAGGGCACCCTAGAGACAGCCAGGGCACACCCAGGGACACCTAGGGGACAGGCATGGCACCCCAAGGGACACCTAGGGAACAGGCAGGGCACCCCCAGGGCACCCCAGGGACACCCAGGGCTCCCCCAGGGACACCAAGGGGACAGCCAGGGCACCCCCAGGGACACCTAGGGGACAGCCAGGGCACCCCAGGGACACCCAGGGCAACCCTGGGACACCAAGGGGACAGACAGGGCAGCCCCAGGGACACCGAGGGGAAAGCCAGGGCACCCCCAAGGAAACCTAGGGAACACGCAGGGTTCCCCCAGGGACAACGAGGGGACAGCCATGGCACCCCCAGGGACACCGAGGGGACAGCCAGGGCACCCTAGGGACAGCCAGGGCACCCCCACGGACACCAAGGGCACAGCCAGGGAACCCTAGGGACAGCCAGGGCACCCCAAGGGACACCAAGGGCACAGACAGGGCACCCTAGGGACACCAAGGGGACAGCCAGGGCACCCCCAGGGACACCTAGGGGACAGGCAGGGCACCCCCAGAGACCCCTAGGGGACAGCCAGGGCCCCCCAGGGACACCCAGGGCACCCCAAGGGACACCTAGCGGACAGCCAGGGCGTCCCCAGGGACACCCAGGGCAACCCCAGGGACACCTAGAGGACAGACAGGGCACCCCAGGCACACCAACGGCACCCCCAGGGACACCTAGGGGACAGCCAGGGCACCCCGAGGGACACCAGGGCACAACCAGGGACACCTAGGGGACAGCCAGGGCACCCCAGGGACAGCGAATGCACCCCCAGGGACACCTAGGCGACCTCCAGGGACATCTAGGGGACAGCCAGGGCACCCCAGGGACAGCCAGGGCACCCCCAGGGACACCTAGGGGACAGCCAGGGCACCCCAGGGACAGCCAGGGCACCCCCAGGGACGCCTAGGGGACAGCCAGGGCCCCCCCAGGGACACCTAGGGGACAGCCAGGGCACCCCAGGGACACCCAGGGCACTCCCAGGGACACCTAGGAGACAGCCAGGGCACGCCAGGGACACCCAGGGCACCCCAGGGACACCTAGAGAACAGCCATGGCACCCCCAGGGACACCTAGGAGACAGCCAGGGCACGCCAGGGACACCCAGGGCACCCTCAGGGACACTGAGGGGACAGCCATGGCACCGCAGGGACACCTAGGGCACAGCCAGGGCACCCTAGGGACAGCCAGGGCAGCCCAGGGACACCTACGGGACAGCCAGGGCACCCTCTGGGACACCAAGGACAGCCAGGGCACCCCATGGACAGCCAGGGCCCCCCCAGGGACACCTAGGGGACAGCCAGGGCTACCCAGGGACACCCTGGGCACCCCCAGGGAAACCGAGGGGACAGCCAGGGCACCCCAGGGACACCTAGGTGACAGGGAAGGCAACCCCAGGGACACCTTGGGGACAGCCAGGGCACCCCCTGGGCACCCCAAGGACAGTCAGGGCACCCCCAGGGACACCGAGGGGACAGCCAGGGCACTCCAGAAACAGCCAGGGCACCCCCAGGGCACCCTAGGGACAGCCAGGGCACCCCCAGGGAAACCTAGGGGACAGCCAGGGGAACCCCCAGGGACACCTAGGGGACTGCCAGGGCACTGCAGGGTCAGCCAGGGCACCCCCAGGGCACCTCAGGGACACCCAGGGCAGCTCCACGGACACGTAGGGGACAGCCAGGGCACCCCCAGGGACACCTAGGGGACAGCCAGGGCCCCCCGAGGGACACCAAGGGGACAGCCAGGGCACACCAGGGACAGCCAGGGCCCCCCCAGGGACACCTAGGGGATAGCCAGCGCCCCCCCAGGGACACCCAGGGCACCCCCAGGAACATCTAGGGAACAGGCAGGGCACCCCCAGGGACACCGAGGGGAAAGCCAGGGCACTCCCAGGGACATTTAGAAGACTGCCAGGGCACTCCACGGACACCCAGGGCACCCCCAGGGACACCTAGGGGACAGCCAGGGCACTCCCAGAGACCCCTAGGGGACAGCCAGGGCACCCCAGGGACACCCAGGGCACCCCGAACGACACCAAGGGGAAAGGCAGGGCACCCCAGGGACACCCATGGCACCCCGAACGACACCTAGGGGACAGGCAGGGCACACCCAGGGACACCTAGGGGACAGCCAGGGCACCCTAAAGACAGCCAGGGCACCCCCAGGGACACCTAGGGGACAGGCAGGGCACCCCCAGGGACACCGAGGGGAAAGCCAGGGCACTCCCAGGGACATTTAGGGGACTGCCAGGGCACTCCAGGGACACCCAGGGCACCCCCAGGGACACCTAGGGGACAGCCAGGGCACCCCCAGGGAAACCTAGGGGACAGCCAGGGCCCCCCCAAGGACACCTAGAAGACAGGCAGGGCACCCCCACGGCACCCCAGGGACACCCAGGGACACCGAGGGGACAGCCAGGGCATCCCCAGGGACACCCAGGTCACCCCCAGGGACACCTAGAGGACAGCCAGGGCACCCCAGGCACACACAGGGTACCCCCAGGGACACCTAGGGGACAGCCACGGCACACTAGGGACAGCCCGGGCACTCCCAGGGACACCGAGGGGACAGCCTGGGCACCCCCAGAGACACCGAGGGCACAGCCAGGGCACCCTGGGGACAGCCAGGGCACCCCCAGGGACACCTAGGGGACAGGCAGGTCACCCCCAGGGACACCTAGGGGACAGCCAGGGCACCCTAGGGACAGCCAGGGCACACCCAGGGACACCTAGGGGACAGGCATGGCACCCCCAGGGACACCCAGGGCAACCCTGGGACACCAAGGGGACAGACAGGGCACCCCCAGGGACACGGAGGGGAAAGCCAGGGCACCCCCAAGGAAACCTAGGGAACACGCAGGGTACCCCCAGGGACACCTAGGGGACAGGCACGGCACCCCCAGGGCACCCCAGGGACACCCAGGGCTCCCCCAGGGACACCAAGGGGACAGCCATGGCACCCCAGGGACACCCAGGGCACCCTCAGGGACACCGAGGGCACAGCCAGGGCACCCGAGGGACACCTAGGGGACAGGCAGCGCACCCCCAGAGACCCCTAGGGGACAGCCAGGGCCCCCCCAGGGACGCCCAGGGCACCCCCAGGGACACCTAGTGAACAGCCAGGGCATCCCCAGGGACACCCAGGGCACCCCCAGGGACACCTAGAGGACAGCCAGGGCACCCCCAGGGACACCTAGGGGACAGGCAGGGCACCCCCAGGGACACCTAGGGGACAGCCAGGGCCCCCCCAGGGACACCTAGGGGACAGCCAGGGCACTCCAGGGACAGCCAGGGCACCCCAGGGACACCGAGGGCACAGCCAGGGCACCCTAGAGACAGCCAGGGCACCCCCAGAGACACAGAGGGCACAGCCAGGGCACCTTAGGGACAGCCAGGGCACCCCCAGGGACACTTAGGGGACAGGCAGGGCACCCCCAGGGACACCTAGGGGACACCCAGGGCCCCCCCAGGGACACCTAAGGGACAGCCAGGGAACCCCAGGAACACCATGGGCACACCCAGGGACACCTAGGGCACCCCCAGACACACTGAGGGCCCAGCCAGGGCACCCTAGGGACAGCCAGGGCACCCCCAGGGACACGTAGGGGACAGCCAGGGCACCATAGGGACACCCAGGGCACCCCCAGGGACACCGAGGGGACAGCCAGGGCACCCTAGGGACAGCCATGGCACCCTAGGGACACTCAGGGCACCCCCAGAGACACCGAGGGCACAGCCAGGGCACCCGAGGGACAGCCAGGGCACCCCCAGGGACACCTAAGGGACAGGCAGGGCACCTCCAGGGACAGCCAGGGTACCCCCAGGGCACCCCAGGGACACCCAGGGCACACCCAGGGACACCTAGGGGACAGCCAGGGCACCCTAGGGACCGCCAGGGCACCCCAGGGACACCCAGGGCACCCCCGGGGACACCTAGGGGACAGGCAGGGCACCCCCAGGGACACCCAGGGCACCCCCAACGACACATAGGGGACAGGCAGGGCACCCGCAGGGACACTGACGGGACAGCCAGGGCACCCCCAGGGACACCTAGGGGACAGCCAGGGCACCCAAGGGACCCGCAGGGCACCCCCAGGGACACCTAGGGGAAAGCCTGGGCACCCGAGGGACACCTAGGGGAAGGCAGGACACCCCCAGGGACACCTAGGGTACAGCCATGGCACCCCAGGGACACCCAGGGCACCCTCAGGGACACCGAGGGCACAGCCAGGGCACCCCCAGGGACACCTAGGGGACAGGCAGCGCACCCCCAGAGACCCCTAGGGGACAGCCAGGGCCCCCCCAGGGACACCCAGGGCACCCCCAGGGACACCTAGGGAACAGCCAGGGCACCCCCAGGGACACCTAGAGGACAGCCAGGGCACCCCCAGGGACACCTAAGGGACAGGCAGGGCACCCCCAGGGACACTGACGGGGACAGCCAGGGCCCCCCCAGGGACACCTAGGGGACAGCCAGGGCACTCCAGGGACAGCCAGGGCACCCCAGGGACACCGAGGGCACAGCCAGGGCACCCTAGAGACAGCCAGGGCACCCCCAGAAACACAGAGGGCACAGCCAGGGCACCCTAGGGACAGCCAGGGCACCCCCAGGGACACCTAGGGGACACCCAGGGCACACCCAGGGACACCTAGGGGACAGTCAGGGCACCCCCAGGGACACCCAGGGGACAGCCAGGGCTCCCTAGGGACACCCAGGGCACCCCCATGGACACCTAGGGCACCCCCAGGGACATCGAGGGACAGCCAGGAACCCCCTGGGACAGCCAGCTCACCCCCACGGCCGCCTCCACCTCCAGGAGCGATCAAAACTCTCCTCTGGTTCTTTGATGCCTCAAATGGGACGCCCAAACCTCCCGAATACCCCCCAAAGCACCCAAAGCAGCCCCCAGGACTACCCCCAGACCCCCCACAACCCAAAAACCCCCTCCACGACAACTCAGGACCCCCAGGATCCCCCCAAATCCGCGCCCCCCTCACCCTGAGGTCCCGTTTGAGCCGCTCCACGTTGCGGACAGGCACCAGCTCATCAAGCCCCAAGCACCAACACCTGCGGGACTGGGATGGACTGAGAGCACTGAGAGGGTGACCAGAGAAACCTGGGATGGACAAAGAGTGGACTGGGATGAACTGGGATGAACTGCCAGGCGTGTGGGGGTCCATGGTGGCCACTCGGTGCCTTACTGGTCTATACTGGGATGGGTCGGATGGCCCCAGGGAAGGGGGTGAGGCCACACTGGTCCAGACTGGGAGGGGAGTCACCATGGCGCCGGAGGCGGAGTCGAGGATACGAGCGAGGCAGGGACACCTAGGGGACAGCCAGGGCCCCCCAAGGGACACCCAGGGCACCCCGAGGGACACCTAGGGGACAGCCAGGGAACCCCAGGGACACCCTGTGCACCCCCAGGGACACCTAGGGGACAGCCAGGGCCCCCCCCGGGACACCTAGGGGACAGCCAGGGCCCCCCCCGGGACACCCAGGGCACACCCAGAGACACCTAGGGGACAGCCAGGACACCCCCAGGGACACCCAGGGCACCGCCAGGGACACCTAGGGGACAGCCAGGGCCCCCCCAGGGACACCTAGGGGACAGCCAGGGAACCCCAGGGACACCCTGTGCACGCCCAGGGACACCCAGGGCACACCCAGGGACACCTAGGGGACAGCCAGGGCACCCCCAGGGACACCTAGGGGACAGGCAGGGCACCCCCAGGGACACCTAGGGGACAGCCAGAGCACCCCAAGGACAGCCTGGTCACCCCCAGGGACACCTAGGGGACAGCCAGGGCACCCATGGGACACCAAGGGGACACCCAGGGCACCCCCAGGGACACCTAGGGGACAGCCAGGGCACCCCGAGGGACAGGGAGGGCACCCCCAGGGACACCTACGGGACAGCAAGGGTACCCAGGGACACCCTGGACACCCCCAGGGACACCTAGGGGACACCCAGGGCACCCCGAGGGACAGCCAGGGCACCCCGAGGGACACTGACGGGACAGCCAGGGCACCCCAGGGACACCTAGGGCACAGCCAGGGCACCCTAGGGACACCTAAGGGACACCCTGGGCACCCCCAGGGACACCAAGGGGACCCCCAGGGACACCTAGGGGACAGCCAGGGCACCCCCAGAGACCCCTAGGGGACAGCCAGGGCACTCCCAGGGACACTCTGGGCACCCACAGGGACACCTTGAAGACAGCCAGGGCACCTCAGGGACATCCAGGGCACCCCCAGGGACACCTAGGGGACAGCCAGGGCACCCTAGGGACCGACAGGGCACCCCCAGGGACACCCAGGGCACCCCCAGGGACACGAAGGAGACAGCCAGGGCACCCCAGGGACACCCAGGGCACCCCCAGGGACACCTAGGGGACAGGCAGGGCACCCCCAGGGACACCTAGGGGACAGGCAGCGCACCCCCAGAGACCCCTAGGGGACAGCCAGGGCCCCCCCAGGGACACCCAGGGCACCCCCAGGGACACCTAGGGAACAGTCAGGGCATCCCCAGGGACACCCAGGGCACCCCCAGGGACACCTAGAGGACAGCCAGGGCACCCCAGGGACACCTAGGGGACAGGCAGTGCACCCCCAGGGACACCTAGGGGACACCCAGGGCTCCCCCAGGGACACCTAGGGGACAGCCAGGGAACCCCAGGAACACCATGGGCACGCCCAGGGACACCTAGGGCACCCCCAGAGACACTGAGGGCCCAGCCAGGGCACCCTAGGGACAGCCAGGGCACCCCCAGGGACACGTAGGGTACAGCCAGGGCACCATAGGGACACCCAGGGCACCCCCAGGGACACGTACGGGACAGCCAGGGCACCCTAGGGACAGCCATGGCACCCTAGGGACACCCAGGGCACCCCCAGAGACACCGAGGGCACAGCCAGGGCACCCTAGGGACAGCCAGGGCACCCCCAGGGACACCTAAGGGACAGGCAGGGCACCTCCAGGGACAGCCAGGGTACCCCCAGGGACACCTAGGGACAGTCAGGGCACCCCCAGGGACACCTAGGGGACAGCCAGGGCACCCCAGGGACACCTAGGGGACAGCCAGGGCACCCTAGGGACACCCAGGGCACCCCCATGGACACCTAGGGCACCCCCAGGGACATCGAGGGACAGCCAGGAACCCCCTGGGACAGCCAGCTCACCCCCACGGCCGCCTCCACCTCCAGGAGCTATCAAAACCCTCCTCAGGTTCTTTGATGCCTCAAATGGGCCGCCCAAGCCTCCCGAATACCCCCCAAAGCACCCAAAGCAGCCCCCAGGACTCCCTCCAGAACCCCACAACCCAAAAACCCCCTCCACGACAACTCAGGACCCCCAGGATCCCCCCAAATCCGCGCCCCCCTCACCCTGAGGTCCCGTTTGAGCCGCTCCACGTTGCGGACAGGCACCAGCTCATCAAGCCCCAAGCACCAACACCTGCGGGACTGGGATGGACTGAGAGCACTGGGAGGGTGACCAGAGAAACCTGGGATGGACAAAGAGTGGACTGGGATGAACTGGGATGAACTGCCAGGCGTGTGGGGGTCCATGGTGGCCACTCGGTGCCTTACTGGTCTATACTGAGGTGGGTCGGATGGCCCCAGGGGAGGGGGTGACGCCACACTGGTCCAGACTGGGAGGGGAGTCACCATGGCGCCGGAGGCGGAGTCGAGGATACGAGCGAGGCAGGGACACCTAGGGGACAGCCAGGGCAACCCAGGGACACCAGGGCCCTCCCAGGGACACCTAGGGGACAGCCAGGGAACCCCAGGGACACCCTGGGCACCCCCAGGGACACCTAGGGGACAGCCAGGGCACCCCCAGGGACACCTAGGGGACAGGCAGGGCACCCCAGGGACACCTAGGGGACAGCCAGGGCCCCCCCAGGGACACCTAGGGGACAGGCAGGGCACCACCAGGGACACCGAGGGGACAGCCAGGGCACCCCCAGGGACACCTAGAGGACAGGCAGGACACCCCCAGGGCACCCCAGGGACACCCATTGCACCCCCAGGGACACCAAGGGGACAGCCAGAGCACCCCAAGGACAGCCAGGGCACCCCCAGGGACACCTAGGGGACACCCAGGGCACCCCAGGGACACCAAGGGGACAGCCAGGGCACCCCCAGGGACACCTAGGGGACAGCCAGGGCACCCCAGGCACACCCAGGGCACCCCCTGGGACACCAAGGGGACAGGCAGGGCACCCCCAGGGACACCGAGGGGAAAGCCAGGGCACCCCCAGGGACACCTAGGGGAAGGCAGGACACCCCCAGGGACACCTAGGGAACAGCCAGGGCACCCCCAGGGACATTTAGAGGACAGCCAGGGCACTCCAGGGACACCCAGGGCACTCCCAGGGACACCTAGGGGACAGCCAGGGCACCCCCAGGGACACCCAGGGCACCCCCAGGGACACCTAGGGGACAGGCAGGGCACCCCCAGGGACACCTAGGGGACAGCCAGGGCACCCCCAGGGACACTGACGGGACAGCCAGGGCACCCCCAGAGACCCCTAGGGGACAGCCAGGGCACTCCCAGGGACACTCGGGGCACCCACAGGGACACCTTGGGGACAGCCAGGGCACCCAAGGGACACCCAGGGCACCCACAGGGACACCTAGGGGACAGGCAGGGCACCCCCAGGGACACACTGGGTACCCCCAACGACACCTAGGGGACAGGCAGGGCACCCCCAGGGACACCTAGGGGACAGGCAGGGCACCCCAGGGACACCGAGGGGACAGCCAGGGCACCGCCAGGGACACCTAGAGGACAGGCAGGGCACCCCCAGGGCACCCCAGGGACACCCAGGGCACCCCCAGGGACACCGAGGGGACAGGCAGGGAACCCCAAGGGATACCTAGGGGACAGCCAGGGCACCCTAGGGACAGCCAGGGCATTCCCAGGGACACCTAGGGGAAAGGCATGGCACCCCCAGGGACACCTAGGGGACAGCCAGGGCCCCCCCAAGGACACCTAGGGGAAAGGCAGGGCACCCACATGGACACCGAGGGGACAGCCAGAGCACCACAAGGAAAGCCAGGGCACCCCCAGGGACACGTAGGGGATGGCCAGGGCACACCAGGGACACACTGGGCACCCCAGGGACACCTAGGGGACCTCCAAGGCATCCCCAGGGACACCCTGGGCACCCCCAGGGACACCTAGGTGACAGCCTGGGCACCCCCAGGGACACCCAGGGCATCCCTCAGGGACACCGAGGGGACAGGCAGGGCACCCTAGGGACAGCCAGGGCACCCCCTGGGCCACCTAGGGAACAGCCAGGGCACCCCAGGGACACGTAGGGGAAAGCCAGGGCACCCCAGGGACACCCAGGGCACCCCCAGGGAAACCTAGGGGACAGCCAGGGCATCCCCAGGGACACCAAGGGCACACCCAGGGACACCTAGGGGACAGCCAGGGCACGCCAGGCACACCCAGGGCACACCCAGGGACACCGAGGGGACACGCAGGGTACCCCTAGGACACATAGGGGACACCCAGGGCACCCCGAGGGACACCAGGGCACTCCCAGGGACACCTAGGGGACAGCCAGGGCACCCCAAGGGACACCCAGGGCACCCCCAGAGACACCTAGGGGACAGGCAGGTCACCCCGAGGGACACCTAGGGGACAGCCAGGGCACCCCCAGAGACACCCAGGGCTCCCCGAGGGACACCTAGGGGACAGGCAGGGCACCCCCAGAGACCCCTAGGGGACAGCCAGGGCACCCCGAGGGACACCAGGGCACCCCCAGGGACACCTAGAGGACAGCCAGGGCACCCTAGGGACAGGCAGGGCACCCCCAGGGACACCTAGGGGAAAGGCATGGCACCCCCAGGGACACCTAGGGGACAGTCAGGGCATCCCGAGAGACAGGGAGGGCACGCCCAGGGACACCTAGAGGACAGCCAGGGCGCCCCCAGGGACATCCAGGGCACCCCCAGGGACACCTAGGGGACAGCCAGGGCATCCCCAGGGACACCCTGGGCACCCCCAGAGACACCTAGGGGACAGCCAGGGCACCCCAGGCACAACCTGGGCACCCCCAGGGACACCTAGGGGACAGCCAGGGCACCCCCAGGGACACCTAGGGGACAGCCGGGGCACCCCCAGGGACACCTAGGGGACACCCAGGGCCCCCCCAGGGACACCTAGGGGACAGCCAGGGAACCCCAGGAACACCATGGGCACGCCCAGGGACACTGAGGGCCCAGCCAGGGCACCCTAGGGACAGCCATTGCACCCACAGGGACACCGAGGGGACAGCCAGGGCACCCTAGGGACAGCCATGGCACCCTAGGGACACCCAGGGCACCCCCAGAGACACCGAGGGCACAGCCAGGGCACCCTAGGGACAGCCAGGGCACCCCCAGGGACACCTAAGGGACAGGCAGGGCACCTCCAGGGACAGCCAGGGTACCCCCAGGGACACCTAGGGACAGTCAGGGCACCCCAGGGACACCTAGGGGACAGCCAGGGCACCCCAGGGACACCTAGGGGACAGCCAGGGAACCCCAGGGACACCCTGGGCACCCCCAGGGACACCTAGGGGACAGGCAGGGAACCCCCAGGGACACCTAGTGGACAGACAGGGCACCCCCAGGGACACCCAGGGCACCCCCAGGGACACCTAGGGGACAGGCAGGGAACCCCCAGGGACACCTAGGGGACACGCAGGGCACCCCAGGGACACCTAGGGGACAGCCAGGGCGCGCCCAGGGACACCTAGGGGACAGGCAGGGCACCCCCAGGGCACCCCAGGGACACCCAGGGCACCCCCAGGGACACCAAGGGGACAGCCAGAGCACCCCAAGGACATCCACGGCACCCCCAGGGACACCTAGGGGATAGCCAGGGCACCCCAGGGACACCCAGGGCACCCCCAGGGACACCTAGGGGACAGCAAGGGCACCCCCAGGGACACCCTGGGCACCCCCAGGGACACGTAGGGGACAGCCAGGGCACCCCAGGGACACCGTGGGCGCCCCCAGAGACACTTAGGGGTCAGCCAGGGCACCCTGAGGGACACCCGGGCACCTCCAGGGACACCTAGGGGAAAGCCAGGGCACCCTAGGGACAGCCAGGGCACCCCCAGGGACCCTAACGGGACAGCCAGGGCACCCCAGGGACACCTAGGGCACAGCCAGGGCACCCTAGGGATGGCCAGGGCACCCTCAGGGACACCGAGGGCACAGCCAGGGCACCCCCAGGCACACCCAGGGTACCCCCAGGGACACCTAGGGGACAGGCAGGGCACCCTAGGGACAGCCAGGGCACCCCCAGAGACACCGAGGGCACAGCCAGGGCACCCTGGGGACAGCCAGGGCACCCCCAGGGACACCTAGGGGACAGGCATGGCACCCCCAGGAACAGCTAGGGCACCCCCAGGGACACGTAGGGGACAGCCAGGGCACCCCAGGAACACCCTGGGCACCCCCAGGGACACCGAGGGGATAGCCAGGGCACCCCAGGGACACCTAGGGGACCTCCAAGGCATCCCCAGGGACACCCTGGGCACCCCCAGGGACACCTAGGAGACAGCCTGGGCACCCCCAGGGACACCCAGGGCACCCCTCAGGGACACCTAGGGGACAGCCAGGGCACCCTAGGGACAGCCAGGGCACCCCCTGGGCCACCTAGGGAACATCCAGGGCACCCCAGGGACACGTAGGGGACAGCCAGGGCACCCCCAAGAACACCTAGGGGACACGCAGGGTACCCCCAGTGACAACGAGGGGACAGCCATGGCACCCCCAGGGACAGCCAGGGCACTCCAGGGACACCTAGGGCACAGCCAGGGCACCCTAGGGACAGCCAGGGCGCCCCCAGGGACACCTAGGGGACAGGCAGGGCACCCCCAGGGACACCTAGGGGACACCCAGGGCACCCCGAGGGACACCAGGGCACCCCCAGGGACACCTAGGGGACAGCCAGGACACCCTAGGGACAGCCAGGGCACCCCCAGGGAAAAGAAGGGCACAGACAGAGCACCCTATGGACACCAAGGGGGCAGCCAGGGCACCCCCAGGGACACCTAGGGGACAGGCAGGGCACCCCCAGAGACCACTAGGGGACAGCCAGGGCACCCCCAGGGACACTCAGGGCACCCCCAGGGACTCCTAGGGGACAGCCAGGGCACCCCCAGGGACACCAAGGGCACCCCCAAGGACACCTAGAGGACAGCCAGGGCACCCCAGGGACACCCAGGGCACCCCCAGGGACACCAAGGGGACAGCCAGGGCACCCCGAGGGACACCAGGGCACCCCCAGGGACACCTAGGGGACAGCCAGGGCACCCTAGGGACAGCCATGGCACCCCCAGGGACACCAAGGGCACACACAGGGCACCCTAGGGACACCAAGGGGACAGCCAGGGCACCCTCAGGGACACCAAGGGGACATCCAGAGCACCCCAGGGACAGCCAGGGCACTCCCATGGATACCTACGGGACAGCCAGGGAACCCTAGGGACACCTAAGGGACACCCTGGGCACCCCCAGGGACACCAAGGGGACCCCCAGGGACACGCAGGGGACAGCCAGGGCACCCCAGGGACACCCTGGGCGCCCCCAGGGACACTTAGGGGACAGCCAGGGCACCCCGAGGGACACCAGGGCACCCCCAGGGACACCTAGGGGACAGCAAGGGCACCCCCAGGGACACCCTGGGCACCCCCAGGGACACGTAGGGGACAGCCAGGGCACCCCAGGGACACCCTGGGCGCCCCCAGGTACACTTAGGGGACAGCTAGGGCACCCCGAGGGACACCAGGGCACCCCCAGGGACACCTAGGGGAAAGCCAGGGCACCCCAGGGACAGCCAGGGCATCCCCACGGACACTAACGGGACAGCCAGGGCACCCCAGGGACACCTATGGCACAGCCAGGGCACCCTAGGGACGGCCAGGGCACCCTCAGGGACACCGAGGGCACAGCCAGGGCTTCCCCAGGCACACCCAGGGCACCCCCAGGGACACCTAGGGGACAGCCAGGGCACCCCCAGGGACACCCAGGGCACCCCCAGGGACACCGAGGGGACAGCCAGGGCACTCCAGGGACACCTAGGGGACCTCCAAGGCATCCCCAGGGACACCCTGGGCACCCCCAGGGACACCTAGGGGACAGCCTGGGCACCCCCAGGGACACCCAGGGCACCCCTCAGGGACACCTAGGGGACAGCCAGGGCACCCTAGGGACAGCCAGGGCACCCCCTGGGCCACCTAGGGAACAGGCAGGGCACCCCAGGGACACGTAGGGGACAGCCAGGGCACCCCCAAGGACACCTAGGGGACACGCAGGGTATTCCCAGAGACAACGAGGGGACAGCCATGGCACCCCCAGGGACAGCCAGGGCACTCCAGGGACACCAAGGGCACAGCCAGGGCACCGTAGGGACAGCCAGGGCGCCCCCAGGGACACCTAGGGGACAGGCAGGGCACCCCCAGGGACACCTAGGGGACACCCAGGGCACCCCGAGGGACACCAGGGCACCCCCAGGGACACCTAGGGGACAGCCAGGGCACTCTAGGGAGAGCCAGGGCACCCCCAGGGACACCAAGGGCACAGCCAGGGCACCCTAGGGACAGCCAGGGCACCCCCAGGGACACCAAGGGCACAGCCAGGGCACCCTAGGGACAGCCAGGGCACCCCCAGGGACACCAAGGGCACAGACAGGGCACCCTAGGGACACCAAGGGGACAGCCAGGGCACCCACAGGGACAGCCAGGGCACCCCCAGGGACACCAAGGGCACAGCCAGGGCACCCTAGGGACAGCCAGGGCACCCCCAGGGACACCAAGGGCACAGCCAGGGCACCCTAGGGACAGCCAGGGCACCCCCAGGGACACCAAGGGCACAGACAGGGCACTCTAGGGACACCAAGGGGACAGCCAGGGCACCCCCAGGGACACCTAGGGGACAGCCAGGGCCCCCCCAGAGACACCCAGGGCACCCCCAGGGACACCTATAGGACAGCCAGGGCACCCCAGGCACACCCAGGGCACCCCCAGGGACACCTAGGGGACAGCCAGGGCACCCTAGGGACAGCCAGGGCACCCCCAGGGACACCAAGGGCACAGACAGGGCACCCTAGGGACACCAAGGGGACAGCCAGGGCACCCTCAGGGACACCAATGGGACATCCAGAGCACCCCAGGGACAGCCAGGGCACCCCCAGGGACACCTACGGGACAGCAAGGGAACTCTAGGGACACCTAAGGGACACACTGGGCACCCCCAGGGACACCAAGGAGACCCACAGGGACACCTAGGGGACAGCCAGGGCACCCCCAGGGACACCCTGGGCACCCCCAGGGACACGTAGGGGACAGCCACGGCACCCCAGGGACACCCTGGGCGCCCCCAGGGACACTTAGGGGACAGCCAGGGCACCCCGAGGGACACCAGGGCACCCCCAGGGACACCTAGGGGACAGCAAGGGCACCCCCAGGGACACCCTGGGCACCCCCAGGGACACGTAGGGGACAGCCAGGGCACCCCAGGGACACCCTGGGCGCCCCCAGGGACACTTAGGGGACAGCCAGGGCACCCCGAGGGACACCATGGCACCCCCAGGGACACCTAGGGGACAGCCAGGGCACCCTAGGGACAGCCAGGGCACCCCCAGGAACACCAAAAGCACAGCCAGGGCACCCCCAGGGACACTGAGAGGACAGGCAGGGCACCCCCAGGGACACCTTCGGGACAGCCAGGGCACCCCAGGGACAGCCAGGGCACCCCCAAGGACACCTAGGGGACCTCCAGGGCACCCCCAGGGACACCCAGGGCACCCCCAGGGCCACCTAGGGGACAGCCAGGGCACCCCAGGGACAGCCAGGGCACCCCCAGGGACAGCTAGGGGACAGCCGGAGCACCCCAAGGACAGTCAGGGCACCCCCAGGGACACCAAGGGGACAGCCAGAGCACCCCAAGGACAGCCAGGGCACCCCCAGGGACACCTAGGGGACAGCTAGGGCACCCCCAGGGACACCCTAGCCACCCCCAGGGACCCCTAGGGGACAGCCAGGGAACCCGAGGGACAGCCAGGGAACCCCCAGGGACACCTAGAGGACAGGAAGGGCACCCCAGGGACACCTAGGGGACAGCCAGGGCCCCCCAGGGACACCAAGGGGACAGCCAGGGCACACCAGGGACAGCCAGGGCCCCCACAGGGACACCCAGGGCACCCCCAGGGACATCTAGGGGACAGGCAGGGCACCCCCAGGGACATTTAGGGGACAGCCAGGGCACTCCAGGGACACCCAGGGCACGCCCAGGGACTCCTAGGGGACAGGCAGGGAACCCCCAGGGACACCTAGGGGACAGGCAGGGCACCCCCAGGGACACTGACGGGACAGCCAGGGCACCCCCAGAGACCCCTAGGGGACAGCCAGGGCACCCCAGGGACACCCAGGGCACCCCTAGGAACACCTAGGGGACAGCCACGGCACTCCAAGGGACACCCTGGGCACCCCCAGGGAAACCGAGGGGACAGCCAGGGCACCCCAGGGACACCTAGGTGAAAGGGAAGGCAGCCCCAGGGACACCTTGGGGACAGCCAGGGCACCCCCTGTGCACCCCAAGGACAGTCAGGGCACCCCCAGGGACACCGAGGGGACAGCCAGGGCACTCCAGGGACAGCCAGGGCACCCCCAGGGCACCCTAGGGACAGCCAGGGAACCCCCAGGGACACCTAGGGGACAGCCAGGGCACTCCAGGGTCAGCCAGGGCACCCCCAGGGCACCCCAGGGACACCCAGGGCAGCTCCACGGACACGTAGGGGACAGCCAGGGCACCCCCAGGGACACCTAGGGGACAGCCAGGGCCCCCCCAGGGACACCTAGGGGACAGCCAGGGAACCTCAGGGACACCCTGTGCACCCCCAGGGACAGCCAGGGCACCCCCAGGGACACTGAGAGGACAGGCAGGGCACCGCCAGGGACAACTTGGGGACAGCCAGGGCACCCCAGGGACAGCCAGGGCACCCCCAGGGACACCTAGGGGACCTCCAGAGCACACCCAGGGACACCCAGGGCACCACCAGGGACACCTAAGGGACAGCCAGGGCCCCCCGAGGGACACCTAGGGGACAGCCAGGGCACCCCAGGGACACCCAGGGCACCCCCAGGGACACTTAGGGGACAGCCAGGGCACCCTAGGGACAGCCAGGGCACCCCCAGGGACACCGAGGGCACAGCCATGCCACCCTAGGGACAGCCAGGGCACCCCCAAGGACACCTAGGGGACACGCAGGGAACCCCCAGGGACACTTAGGGGACAGCCAGGGCATCCCCAGGGACACCCAGGGCACCCCCAGGGACACCAAAGGGACACCCTGGGCACACCCAGGGACACCAAGGGGACGCCCAGGGACACCTAGGGGACACGCAGGGAACCCCCAGGGACACCTAGGGGACAGCCAGGGCAGCCCAGGGACACTCAGGGCACCCCCAGGGAAACCTAGGGGACAGCCAGGGAACCCCAGGGACAAGTACGGGACAGCCAGGGAACCCCACTGACACCCTGTGCACCCCCAGGGACACCCAGGGCCCCCCCAGGGACACCTAGGGGACAGCCAGGGAACCCCAGGGACACCCTAGCCACCCCCAGGGACACCTAGGGGACAGCCAGGGAACCCGAGGGACAGCCAGGGAACCCCCAGGGACACCTAGATGACAGGAAGGGCACCCCCAGGGACACCTAGGGGACAGCCAGGGCACTCCAGGGACAGCCAGGGCACCCCCAGGGCACAGCAGGGACAGCCAGGGCACCCCCAGGGACACCTAGGGGACAGCCAGGGGACCACCCAGGGACACCTAGGGGACAGCCAGGGCACTGCAGGGTCAGCCAGGGCACCCCCAGGGCACCCCAGGGACACCTAGGGGACAGCCAGGGCACTCCAGGGACAGCCAGGGCACCCCCAGGGCACAGCAGGGACAGCCAGGACACCCCCAGGGACACCTAGGGGACAGCCAGGGCACCCCCAGGGACATTTAGGGGACAGCTAGGGCACTCCAGGGACACCCAGGGCACCCCCAGGGACATTTAGGTGACACCCAGGGCACTCCAGGGACACCCAGGGAACCCCCAGGGACACCTAGGGGACAGGCAGGGAACCGCCAGGGACACCTAGGGGACAGCCAGGGCACCCCCAGGGACACCCAGGGCACTTCCAGGGACACCTAGGGGACAGGATGGGCACCCCCAGTGCACCCCAGGGACACCCAGCGCACCCCCAGGGACACCAAGGGGACAGCCAGAGCACCCCAAGGACAGCCAGGGCACCCACAGGGACACCTAGGGGACAGCCAAGGCACCCCAGGGACTCCTAGGGGACAGCCAGGGCACCCCCAGGGACACCTAGGGGACAGCCAGGGCACCCAAGGGACACCCAGGGCACACCCAGGGACACCTAGGGGACAGCAAGGGCACCCACAGGGACACCCAGGGCACCCCCAGAGACACGTAGGGGACAGCCAGGGCACCCCAGGGACACCCTGGGCACCCCCAGGGACACCTAGGGGACAGCCAGGGCACTCTGAGGGACAGGGAGGGCACCCCCAGGGACACCTAGGGGACAGGCAGGGCACCCCCAGAGACCCCTAGGGGACAGACAGGGCACCCTAGGGACAGCAATGGCACCCCCAGGGACACGTAGGGGACAGGCAGGGCACCCTAGGGACAGCCAGGGCACCCCCTGGGCCACCTAGGGAACAGCCAGGGGACCCCAGGGACACGTAGGGGACAGCCAGGGCACCCCCAGGGACACCAAGGGGAAGGCAGGACACCCCCAGGGACACCTAGGGGACAGCCAGGGCACCCCCAGGGACATTTAGGGGACAGCTAGGGCACTCCAGGGACACCCAGGGCACCCCCAGGGACATTTAGGTGACAGCCAGGGCACTCCAGGGACACCCAGGGAACCCCCAGGGACACCTAGGGGACAGGCAGGGAACCGCCAGGGACACCTAGGGGACAGCCAGGGCAACCCCAGGGACACCCAGGGCACCCCCAGGGACACCTAGGGGACAGGCAGGTCACCACCAGTGCACCCCAGGGACACCCAGCGCACCCCCAGGGACACCAAGGGGACAGCCAGAGCACCCCAAGGACAGCCAGGGCACCACCAGGGACACCTAGGGGACAGCCAGGGCACCCCAGGGACAGCGAGGGCACCCCCAGGGACACCTAGGCGACCTGCAGAGACATCTAGGGGACAGCCAGGGCACCCCAGGGACAGCCAGGGCACCCCCAGGGACACCTAGGGGACAGC
Source organism: Chamaea fasciata (assembly GCF_029207755.1). Taxonomy (NCBI): domain Eukaryota; kingdom Metazoa; phylum Chordata; class Aves; order Passeriformes; family Sylviidae; genus Chamaea; species Chamaea fasciata. The sequence goes on along the minus strand of NW_027094258.1, from coordinate 44,075 downwards.
CAGGGCACCCAAGGGACAGCCAGGGCACCCCCAGGGACGCCTAGGGGATAGCCAGGGCCCCCCAGGGACACCTAGGGGACAGCCAGAGTACCCCCAGGGACGCCTAGGGGACAGCCAGGGCACCCCCAGGGACACCTAGGAGACAGCCAGGGCACGCCAGGGACACCCAGGGCACCCTCAGGGACCCCTAGGGGAGAGCCAGGGCACCCCCAGGGACACCGAGGGGACAGCCATGGCACCCCAGGGACACCTAGGGCACAGCCAGGGCACCCTAGGGACAGCCAGGGCAGCCCAGGGACACCTACGGGACAGCCAGGGCACCCTCTGGGACACCAAGGACAGCCAGGGCACCCCAAGGACAGCCAGGGCAGCCCAGGGCAGCCCAGGGACACCCAGGGTACCCCAGGGACACGTAGGGGACCTCCCGGGCACCCCAGGGACACCCAGGGCCCCCCCAGGGACACCTAGGGGACAGCCAGGGCCCCCCCAGGGACACCTAGGGGACAGCCAGGGCTACCCAGGGACACCCAGGGCACCCCCAGGGACACCTAGAAGACAGCCAGGGCAACCCCAGGGACACCTAGAAGACAGGCAGGGCAACCCCAGGGACACCTAGGGGACAGCCAGGGCACCCCCAGGGACACCTACGGGACAGCCAGGGCACCCCCAGGGACACCAAGGGGACATCCAGAGCACCTCAGGGACACCCAGGGCAACCCCAGGGACACCTAGAGGACAGACAGAGCACCACAGGCACACCAACGGCACCCCCAGGGACACCTAGGGGACAGCCAGGGCACCCTGAGGGACACCAGGGCACCACCAGGGACACCTAGGGGACAGCCAGGGCACCCCAGGGACAGCGAGGGCACCCCAGGGACACCTAGGGGACAGCCAGGGCACCCCAGGGACAGCCAGGGCACCCCCAGGGACACCTAGGCGACCTCCAGGGACATCTAGGGGACAGCCAGGGCACCCCAGGGACAGCCAGGGCACCCCAGGGACACCTAGGGGACAGCCAGGGCACCCCAGGGACAGCCAGGGCACCCCCAGGGACGCCTAAGGGACAGCCAGGGCACCCCCAGGGACACCTAGGGCACAGCCAGGGCACCCCCAGGGACACCTAGGGGACAGCCAGGGCACCCCCAGGGACGCCTAGGGGACAGCCAGGGCCCCCCCAGGGACACCTAGAGGACAGCCAGGGCACGCCAGGGACACCCAGGGCACCCTCAGGGACCCCTAGGGGAGAGCCAGGGCACCCCCAGGGACACTGAGGGGACAGCCATGGCACCCCAGGGACACCTACGGGACAGCCAGGGCACCCTCTGGGACTCCAAGGACAGCCAGGGCACCCCAAGGACAGCCAGGGCAGCCCAGGGACACCTAGGGGACAGGCAGGGCACCCCAGGGCAGCCCAGGGACAGCCAGGGTACCCCAGGGACACGTAGGGGACCTCCTGGGCACCCCAGGGACACCCAGGGCCTCCCCAGGGAAACCTAGGGGACAGCCAGGGCCCCCCCAGGGACACCTAGTGGACAGCCAGGGCTACCCAGGGACACCCAGGGCACCCCCAGGGACACCGAGGGGACAGCCAGGGCACCCTAGGGACAGCCATGGCACCCTAGGGACAGCCAGGGCACCCCCAGAGACACCTAGGGGAAAGCCAGGGCAACCCAGGGACACCAGGGCCCCCCCAGAGACACCTAGGGGACAGCCAGGGCCCATCCCGGGACACCTAGGGGACAGCCAGGGAACCCCGGGACACCCTGTGCAAGCCCAGGGACACCCAGGGCACACCCAGGGACACCTAGGGGACAGCCAGGGCACCCTAGGGACAGCCAGGGCACCCCCAGGGACACCGAGGGCACAGCCAGGGCACCCCCAGGGACACCGAGAGGACAGGCAGGGCACCCCCAGGGACACCTTGGGGACAGCCAGGGCAACCCAGGGACAGCCAGGGCACCCCCAAAAACACCTAGGGGACCTCCAGGGCACCCCCAGGGACACCCAGGGCACCCCCAGGGCCACCTAGGGGACAGCCAGGGCACCCCAGGGACAGCGAGGGCACCCCCAGGGACACCCAGGGCATTCCCAGGGACACCTAGGGGACAGTCAGGGCACCCCCAGGGACACCAAGGGCACCCCCAGGGACACCTAGGGGACAGCCAGGGCACCCCCAGGGACACCTAGGGGAGAGGCAGGGCACCCCCAGGGACACCTAGGGGACAGCCAGGGCACCCCCAGGGACACCTATGGGACAGCCAGGGCACCCCCAGGGACACCTAGGGGACAGGCAGGGCATTCCCAGGGACACTGACGGGACAGCCAGGGCACGCCCAGAGACCCCTAGGGGACAGCCAGGGCACTCCCAGGGACACTCTGGGCACCCACAGGGACACCTAGGGGACCTCCAGGGCACCCCCAGGGACACCCAGGGCACCCTAAGGGCCACCTAGGGGACAGCCAGGGCACCCCAGGGACAGCCAGGGCCCCCCCAGGGACACCTAGGGGACAGCCAGGGCACCCCCAGGGACACCGAGGTCACCCCCAGGGACACCTAGGGCACCCCCAGAGACACCGAAGGCACAGCCAGTGCACCCTAGGGACAGCCAGGGCACCCCCAGGGACACCTAGGGGACAGCCAGGGCACCCCCAGGGACACCTAGAAGACAGCCAGGGCAACCCCAGGGACACCTAGAAGACAGGCAGGGCAACCCCAGGGACACCTAGGGGACAGCCAGGGCACCCACAGGGACACCTGCGGGACAGCCAGGGCACCCCCAGGGACACCAAGGGGACATCCAGAGCACCCCAGGGACACCCAGGGCAACCCCAGGGACACCTAGAGGACAGACAGAGCACCCCAGGCACACCAACGGCACCCCCAGGGACACCTAGGGGACAGCCAGGGCACCCCGAGGGACACCAGGGCACCACCAGGGACACCTAGGGGACAGCCAGGGCACCCCAGGGACAGCGAGGGCACCCCCAGGGACACCTAGGCGACCTCCAGGGACATCTAGGGGACAGCCAGGGCACCCCAGGGACAGCCAGGGCACCCCCAGGGACGCCTAGGGGACAGCCAGGGCCCCCCCAGGGACACCTAGGGCACAGCCAGGGCACCCCCAGGGACCCCTAGGGGACAGCCAGGGCACCCCCAGGGACGCCTAGGGGACAGCCAGGGCACCCTAGGGACAGCCAGGGCACCCCGAGGGACACCTAAGTGACAGCCAGGGCACCCCAGGGACATCGAGGGACAGCCAGGAACCCCCTGGGACAGCCAGCTCACCCCCACGGCCGCCTCCACCTCCAGGAGCTATCAAAACCCTCCTCAGGTTCTTTGATGCCTCAAATGGGCCGCCCAAACCTCCCGAATACCCCCCAAAGCACCCAAAGCAGCTCCCAGGACGCCCCCCGGACCCCCCACAACCCAAAAACCCCCTCCACGACAACTCAGGACCCCCAGGATCCCCCCAAATCCGCGCCCCCCTCACCCTGAGGTCCCGTTTGAGCCGCTCCACGTTGCGGACAGGCACCAGCTCATCAAGCCCCAAGCACCAACACCTGTGGGACTGGGATGGACTGAGAGCACTGGGAGGGTGACCAGAGAAACCTGGGATGGACGAAGAGTGGACTGGGATGAACTGGGATGAACTGGCAGGCGTGTGGGGGTCCATGGTGGCCACTCGGTGCCTTACTGGTCTATACTGGGATGGGTCGGATGGCCCCAGGGGAGGGGGTGAGGCCACAATGGTCCAGACTGGGAGGGGAGTCACCATGGCGCCGGAGGCGGAGTCGAGGATACGAGCCAGGCAAGGACACCTAGGGGACAGCCAGGGCACCCCCAGGGACACCGAGGTCACCCCCAGGGACACCTAGGGCACCCCCAGAGACACCGAAGGCACAGCCAGGGCACCCTAGGGACAGCCAGGGCACCCCCAGGGACACCTAGGTGACAGCCAGGGCACCCTAGGGACAGCCAGGGCACCCCCAGGGACCCCTAGGGCACAGCCAGGGCACGCCAGGGACAGCCAGGGCACCCCCAGGGACACCAAGGGGACATCCAGAGCACCCCAGGGACAGCCAGGGCACCCCCAGGGACACCTAGAGGACAGCCAGGGCACCCCCAGTGACGCCTAGGGGACAGCGAGGGCACCTCCAGGGACAACTAGGGGACACCCAGGGCACCCCGAGGGACACCAGGGCACCCCCAGGGACACCTAGGGGACAGCCAGGGCACCCGAGGGACAGCCAGAGCACCCGCAGGGACACCAAGGGCACAGCCAGGGCACCCTAGGGACACCCAGCGCACCCCCAGGGACACCTAGGGGACAGCCAGGGCATCCCCAGGGACACCCAGGGCACCCCCAGGGACACCTAGAGGACCGCCAGGGCATCCCCAGGGACACCTAGGGGACAGGCAGGGCACCCCCAGGGACATGTAGGGGACAGCCATGGCCCCCCCAGGGACAACTAGGGGACAGCCAGGGCACTCCAGGGACAGCCAGGACACCCCCAGGGACACCGAGGGCACAGCCAGGGCACCCCCAGGGACACCGAGAGGACAGGCAGGGCACCCCCAGGGACAGCCAGGGCAGCCCAGGGACACCTAGGGGACAGGCAGGGCACCCCAGGGCAGCCCAGGGACACCCAGGGTACCCCAGGGACACGTAGGGGACCTCCCGGGCACCCCAGGGACACCCAGGGCCCCCCCAGGGACACCTAGGGGACAGCCAGGGCCCCCCCAGGGACACCTAGGGGACAGCCAGGTCTACCCAGGGACACCCAGGGCACCCCCAGGGACACCGAAAGGACAGCCAGGGCACCCTAGGGACAGCCATGGCACCCTAGGGACAGCCAGGGCACCCCCAGAGACACCGAGGGCACAGCCAGGGCACCCTAGGGACAGCCAGGGCACACCTAGGGACACCTAAGGGACAGGCAGGGCACCCCCAGGGACACTGACGGGACAGCCAGGGCACCCCCAGAGACCCCTAGGGGACAGCCAGGGACCTCCTAGGGACACTCTGGGCACCCCAAGGGACACCTTGGGGTCAGCCAGGGCACCCCAGGGACACCCAGGGCACCCCCAGGGACACGGAGAGGACTGCCAGAGCACCCCCAGGGACACCTAGGGCAAGGCAGGACACCCCCAGGGACACCTAGGGGACAGGCAGGGCACCTCCAGGGACAGCCAGGGTACCCCCAGGGACAGCGAGGGCACCCTCAGGGACACCTAGGCGACCTCCAGGGACATCTAGGGGACAGCCAGGGCACCCCAGGGACAGCCAGGGCACCCCCAGGGACACCTAGGGGACAGCCAGGGCACCCCAGGGACAGCCAGGGCACCCCCAGGGACGCCTAGGGGACAGCCAGGGCCCCCCCAGGGACACCTAGGGCACAGCCAGGGCACCCCCAGGGACCCCTAGGGGACAGCCAGGGCACCCCCAGGGACGCCTAGGGGACAGCCAGGGCACCCTAGGGACAGCCAGGGCACCCCGAGGGACACCTAAGTGACAGCCAGGGCACCCCAGGGACATCGAGGGACAGCCAGGAACCCCCTGGGACAGCCAGCTCACCCCCACGGCCGCCTCCACCTCCAGGAGCTATCAAAACCCTCCTCAGGTTCTTTGATGCCTCAAATGGGCCGCCCAAACCTCCCGAATACCCCCCAAAGCACCCAAAGCAGCTCCCAGGACGCCCCCCGGACCCCCCACAACCCAAAAACCCCCTCCACGACAACTCAGGACCCCCAGGATCCCCCCAAATCCGCGCCCCCCTCACCCTGAGGTCCCGTTTGAGCCGCTCCACGTTGCGGACAGGCACCAGCTCATCAAGCCCCAAGCACCAACACCTGTGGGACTGGGATGGACTGAGAGCACTGGGAGGGTGACCAGAGCAACCTGGGATGGACGAAGAGTGGACTGGGATGAACTGGGATGAACTGGCAGGCGTGTGGGGGTCCATGGTGGCCACTCGGTGCCTTACTGGTCTATACTGGGATGGGTCGGATGGCCCCAGGGGAGGGGGTGAGGCCACAATGGTCCAGACTGGGAGGGGAGTCACCATGGCGCCGGAGGCGGAGTCGAGGATACGAGCCAGGCAAGGACACCTAGGGGACAGCCAGGGCACCCCCAGGGACACCGAGGTCACCCCCAGGGACACCTAGGGCACCCCCAGAGACACCGAAGGCACAGCCAGGGCACCCTAGGGACAGCCAGGGCACCCCCAGGGACACCTAGGTGACAGCCAGGGCACCCTAGGGACAGCCAGGGCACCCTCAGGGACCCCTAGGGCACAGCCAGGGCACGCCAGGGACAGCCAGGGCACCCCCAGGGACACCAAGGGGACATCCAGAGCACCCCAGGGTCACCGAAAGAACACCCTGGGCACCCCCAGGGACACTAAGGGGACCCCCAGGGACACCTAGGGGACAGGCAGGGCATTCCCAGGGACACTGACGGGACAGCCAGGGCACGCCCAGAGACCCCTAGGGGACAGCCAGGGCACTCCCAGGGACACCCAGGGCACCCCCAGGGCCACCTAGGGGACAGCCAGGGCACCCCAGGGACAGCCAGGGCCCCCCCAGGGACACCTAGGGGACAGCCAGGGCACCCCAGGCACACCCAGGGCTCCCCCAGGGACACCTAGGGGACAGCCAGGCCACCCCCAGGGACACCGAGGTCACCCCCAGGGACACCTAGGGCACCCCCAGAGACACCGAAGGCACAGCCAGGGCACCCTAGGGACAGCCAGGGCACCCCCAGGGACACCTAGGGGACAGCCAGGGCACCCCCAGGGACACCTAGAAGACAGCCAGGGCAACCCCAGAGACACCTAGGGGACAGCCAGGGCACCCCCAGGGACACCTAGGGGACAGCCAGGGCACTCCAGAGACAGCCAGGGCACCCCCAGGGACACCTAGGGGACAGCCAGGGCACCCGAAGGACAGCCAGAGCACCCCCAGGGACACCAAGGGCACAGCCAGGGCACCCTAGGGAGAGCGAGGGCAACGCCAGGGACACCTAGGGGACAGCCAGGGCATCCCCAGGGACACCCAGGGCACCCCCAGGGACACCTAGAGGACAGCCAGGGCACCCCCAGGGACACCTAGGGGACAGGCAGGGCACCCCCAGAGATACCTAGGGGACAGCCAGGGCCCCCCCAGGGACAACTAGGGGACAGCCAGGGCACCCTAAAGACAGCCAGGGCACCCCCAGGGACACCTAGGGGACAGGCAGGGCACCCCCAGGGACACCTAGGGGACAGCCAGGGCACCCCCAGGGACATTTAGGGGACAGCCAGGGCACTCCAGGGGCACCCAGGGCACCCCCAGGGACACCTAGGGGACAGGCCGAGCACCCCCAGGGACACCTAGGGGACAGGCAGGGCACCCCCAGGGACACTGACGGGACAGCCAGGGCACCCCCAGAGACCCCTAGGGGACAGCCAGGGCACTCCCAGGGACACTCTGGGCACCCACAGGGACACCTTGAAGACAGCCAGGGCACCTCAGGGACATCCAGGGCACCCCCAGGGACACCTAGGGGACAGCCAGGGCACCCTAGGGACCGCCAGGGCACCCCCAGGGACACCCAGGGCACCCCCAGGGACACGAAGGGGACAGCCAGGGCACCCTCAGGGACACCTATGGGAAAGCCAGGGCACCCCAGGGACACGCAGGGCACCCCCAGGGACACCTAGAGGACAGCCAGGGCACCCCCAGTGACGCCTAGGGGACAGCGAGGGCACCCCCAGGGACACCTAGGGGACAGCCAGGGCCCCCCCAGGGACACCTAGGGGACAGCCAGGTCTACCCAGGGACACCCAGGGCACCCCCAGGGACACCGAAAGGACAGCCAGGGCACCCTAGGGACAGCCATGGCACCCTAGGGACAGCCAGGGCACCCCCAGAGACACCGAGGGCACAGCCAGGGCACCCTAGGGACAGCCAGGGCACACCTAGGGACACCTAAGGGACAGGCAGGGCACCCCCAGGGACACTGACGGGACAGCCAGGGCACCCCCAGAGACCCCTAGGGGACAGCCAGGGACCTCCTAGGGACACTCTGGGCACCCCAAGGGACACCTTGGGGTCAGCCAGGGCACCCCAGGGACACCCAGGGCACCCCCAGGGACACGGAGAGTACTGCCAGAGCACCCCCAGGGACACCTAGGGCAAGGCAGGACACCCCCAGGGACACCTAGGGGACAGGCAGGGCACCTCCAGGGACAGCCAGGGTACCCCCAGGGACACCTAGGGACAGTCAGGGCACCCCAGGGACACCTAGGGGACAGCCAGGGCACCCTAGGGACAGCCAGGGCACCCCGAGGGACACCTAAGTGACAGCCAGGGCACCCCAGGGACATCGAGGGACAGCCAGGAACCCCCTGGGACAGCCAGCTCACCCCCACGGCCGCCTCCACCTCCAGGATCTATCAAAACCCTCCTCAGGTTCTTTGATGCCTCAAATGGGCCGCCCAAACCTCCCGAATACCCCCCAAAGCACCCAAAGCAGCCCCCAGGACGCCCCCCAGACCCCCCACAACCCAAAAACCCCCTCCACGACAACTCAGGACCCCCAGGATCCCCCCAAATCCGCGCCCCCCTCACCCTGAGGTCCCGTTTGAGCCGCTCCACGTTGCAGACAGGCACCAGCTCATCAAGCCCCAAGCACCAACACCTGCGGGACTGGGATGGACTGAGAGCACTGGGAGGGTGACCAGAGAAACCTGGGATGGACAAAGAGTGGACTGGGATGAACTGGGATGAACGGGCAGGCGTGTGGGGGTCCATGGTGGCCACTCGATGCCTTACTGGTCTATACTGGGATGGGTCGGATGGCCCCAGGGGAGGGGGTGAGGCCACAATGGTCCAGACTGGGAGGGGAGTCACCATGGCGCCGGAGGCGGAGTCGAGGATACGAGCCAGGCAAGGACACCTAGGGGACAGCCAGGGCAACCCAGGGACACCAGGGCCCCCCCAGAGACACCTAGGGGACAGCCAGGGAACCCCAGGGACACCCTGTGCACCCCCAGGGACACCTAGGGGACAGCCAGGGCCCATCCCGGGACACCTAGGGGACAGCCAGGGAACCCCAGGGACACCCTGTGCACGCCCAGGGACACCCAGGGCACACCCAGGGACACCTAGGGGACAGCCAGGGCACCCTAGGGACAGACAGGGCACCCCCAGGGACACCGAGGGCACAGCCAGGGCACCCCCAGGGACACCGAGAGGACAGGCAGGGCACCCCCAGGGACACCTTGGGGACAGCCAGGGCACCCCAGGGACAGCCAGGGCACCCCCAAGGACACCTAGGGGACCTCCAGGGCACCCCCAGGGACACCCAGGGCACCACCAGGGCCACCTAGGGGACAGCCAGGGCACCCCAGGGACAGCGAGGGCACCCCCAGGGACACCCAGGGCACCCCCAGGGACACCTAGGGGACAGCCAGGGCACCCCCAGGGACACCCAGGGCACCCCCAGGGACACCTAGGGGACAGCCAGGGCACCCCCAGGGGCACCTAGGGGACAGCCAGGGCACCCCAGGCACACCCAGGGCACCCCCAGGGACACCTAGGGGACAGCCAGGGCACCCTAGGGACAGCCAGGGCACCCCCAGGGACACCGAGGGCACAGCCTTGCCACCCTAGGGACAGCCAGGGCACCCCCAAGGACACCTAGGGGACACGCAGGGAACCCCCAGGGACACCTAGGGGACAGCCAGGGCATCCCCAGGGACACCCTGGGCACCCCCAGGGACACCAAGGGGACAGCAAGGGCACTCCAGGGACACCTAAGGGACACCCTGGGTACCCCCAGGGACACCAAGGGGACGCCCAGGGACACCTAGGGGATAGCCAGGGCACCCCAGGGACAGCGAGGGCACCCCCAGGGACACCTAGGGGACAGCTAGGGCAGCCCAGGGACACTCAGGGCACCCCCAGGGAAACATAGGGGACAGCCAGGGAACCCCAGGGACAAGTACGGGACAGCCAGGGAACCCCACTGACACCCTGTGCACCCCCAGGGACACCCAGGGCCCCCCCAGGGACACCTAGGGGACAGCCAGGGAACCCCAGAAACACCCTAGCCACCCCCAGGGACACCTAGGGGACAGCCGGGGAACCCGAGGGACAGCCAGGGAACCCCCAGGGACACCTAGAGGACAGGAAGGGCACCCCCAGGGACACCTAGGGGACAGCCAGGGCCCCCCCAGGGACACCAAGGGGACAGCCAGGGCACACCAGGGACAGCCAGGGCCCCCCCAGGGACACCTAGGGGATAGCCAGCGCCCCCCCAGGGACACCCAGGGCACCCCCAGGGACATCTAGGGGACAGGCAGGGCACCCCCAGGGACGCCTAGGGGAAGGCAGGACACCCTCAGTGACACCTAGGGGACAGCCAGGGCACCCCCAGGGACATTTAGGGGACAGCCAGGGCACTCCAGGGACACCCAGGGCACCCCCAGGGACACCTAGGGGACAGCCAGGGAACCCCCAGGGACACCTAGGGGACAGGCAGGGCACCCCCAGGGACACTGACGGGACAGCCAGGGCACCCCCAGAGACCCCTAGGGGACAGCCAGGGCACCCCAGGGACACCCAGGGCACCCCCAGGGACACCAAGGGGACAGGCAGGGCACCCCCAGGGACACCCAGGGCACTCCGAACGACACCTAGGGGACAGGAAGGGCACACCCAGGGACACCTAGGGGACAGCCAGGGCACTCTAAAGATAGCCAGGTCACCCCCAGGGAGACCTAGGGGACAGGCAGGGCAGCCCCAGGGACACCCAGGGCACCCCAAGGGACACCTAGGTGACAGCCAGGGCACCCACAGGGACCCCTAGAGCACAGCCAGGGCACGCCAGGGACAGCCAGGGCATCTCCAGGGACACTAAGGGGACATCCAGAGCACCCCAGGGACAGCCAGGGCACCCCCAGGAACACCGAAGGAACACCCTGGGCACCCCCAGTGACACCAAGGGGACCCCCAGGGACACCTAGGGGACAGGCAGGGCATTCCCAGGGACACTGACGGGACAGCCAGGGCACGCCATGAGACCCCTAGGGGACAGCCAGGGCACTCCCAGGGACACTCTGGGCACCCACAGGGACACCTAGGGGACCTCCAGGGCACCCCCAGGGACACCCAGGGCACCCCCAGGGCCACCTAGGGGACAGCCAGGGCACCCCAGGGACAGCCAGTGCCCCCCCAGGGACACCAAGGGGACAGCCAGGGCACCCCAGGCACACCCAGGGCTCCCCCAGGGACACCTAGGGGACAGCCAGGGCACCCCAGGCACACCCAGGGCTCCCCCAGGGACACCTAGGGGACAGCCAGGCCACCCCCAGGGACACCGAGGTCACCCCCAGGGACACCTAGGGCACCCCCAGAGACACCGAAGGCACAGCCAGGGCACCCTAGGGACAGCCAGGGCACCGCCAGGGACACCTAGGGGACAGCCAGGGCACCCCCAGGGACACCTAGGGGACAGCCAGGGCACTCCAGAGACAGCCAGGGCACCCCCAGGGACACCTAGGGGACAGCCAGGGCACCCGAAGGACAGCCAGAGCACCCCCAGGGACACCAAGGGCACAGCCAGGGCACCCTAGGGACAGCCAGGGCAACGCCAGGGACACCTAGGGGACAGCCAGGGCATCCCCAGGGACACCCAGGGCACCCCCAGGGACACCTAGAGGACAGCCAGGGCACCCCCAGGGACACCTAGGGGACAGGCAGGGCACCCCCAGAGACACCTAGGGGACAGCCAGGGCCCCCCCAGGGACAACTAGGGGACAGCCAGGGCACTCCAGGGACACCAAGGGCACCCCCAGGGACACCTAGGGGACAGCCAGGGCACCCAAAAGACAGCCAGGGCACCCCCAGGGACACCTAGGGGACAGGCAGGGCACCCCCAGGGACACCTAGGGGACAGCCAGGGCACCCCCAGGGACATTTAGGGGACAGCCAGGGCACTCCAGGGACACCCAGGGCACCCCCAGGGACACCTAGGGGACAGGCCGAGAACCCCCAGGGACACCTAGGGGACAGGCAGGGCACCCCCAGGGACACTGACGGGACAGCCAGGGCACCCCCAGAGACCCCTAGGGGACAGCCAGGGCACTCCCAGGGACACTCTGGGCACCCACAGGGACACCTTGAAGACAGCCAGGGCACCTCAGGGACATCCAGGGCACCCCCAGGGACACCTAGGGGACAGCCAGGGCACCCTAGGGACCGCCAGGGCACCCCCAGGGACACCCAGGGCACCCCCAGGGACACGAAGGGGACAGCCAGGGCACCCCCAGGGACACCTAGGGGACAGCCAGGGCACCCCAGGGACACGCAGGGCAACCACAGGGACACCTAGAGGACAGCCAGGGCACCCCCAGTGACGCCTAGGGGATAGCGAGGGCACCCCCAGGGACACCTAGGGGACACCCAGGGCACCCCGAGGGACACCAGGGCACCCCCAGGGACACCTAGGGGACAGCCAGGGCACCCGAGGGACAGCCAGAGCACCCGCAGGGACACCAAGGGCACAGCCAGGGCACCCTAGGGACACCCAGCGCACCCCCAGGGACACCTAGAGGACAGCCAGGGCATCCCCAGGGACACCTAGGGGACAGGCAGGGCACCCCCAGGGACACCTAGGGGACAGCCAGGGCCCCCCCAGGGACAACTAGGGGACAGCCAGGGCACTCCAGGGACAGCCAGGACACCCCCAGGGACACCGAGGGCACAGCCAGGGCACCCCCAGGGACACCGAGAGGACAGGCAGGGCACCCCCAGGGACAGCCAGGGCAGCCCAGGGACACCTAGGGGATAGGCAGGGCACCCCAGGGCAGCTCAGGGACACCCAGGGTACCCCAGGGACACGTAGGGGACCTCCCGGGCACCCCAGGGACACCCAGGGCCCCCCCAGGGACACCTAGGGGACAGCCAGGGCCCCCCCAGGGACACCTAGGGGACAGCCAGGTCTACCCAGGGACACCCAGGGCACCCCCAGGGACACCGAAAGGACAGCCAGGGCACCCTAGGGACAGCCAGGGCACCCCCAGAGACACCGAGGGCACAGCCAGGGCACCCCAGGGACAGCCAGGGCACACCTAGGGACACCTAAGGGACAGGCAGGGCACCCCCAGGGACACTGACGGGACAGCCAGGGCAGCCCCAGAGACCCCTAGGGGACAGCCAGGGACCTCCTAGGGACACTCTGGGCACCCCAAGGGACACTTTGGGGTCAGCCAGGGCACCCCAGGGACACCCAGGGCACCCCCAGGGACACGGAGAGGACAGCCAGGGCACCCCCAGGGACACCTAGGGCAAGGCAGGACACCCCCAGGGACACCTAGGGGACAGGCAGGGCACCTCCAGGGACAGCCAGGGTACCCCCAGGGACACCTAGGGACAGTCAGGGCACCCCAGGGACACCTAGGGGACAGCCAGGGCACCCTAGGGACAGCCAGGGCACCCCGAGGGACACCTAAGTGACAGCCAGGGCACCCCAGGGACATCGAGGGACAGCCAGGAACCCCCTGGGACAGCCAGCTCACCCCCACGGCCGCCTCCACCTCCAGGAGCTATCAAAACCCTCCTCAGGTTCTTTGATGCCTCAAATGGGCCGCCCAAACCTCCCGAATACCCCCCAAAGCACCCAAAGCAGCCCCCAGGACGCCCCCCAGACCCCCCACAACCCAAAAACCCCCTCCACGACAACTCAGGACCCCCAGGATCCCCCCAAATCCGCGCCCCCCTCACCCTGAGGTCCCGTTTGAGCCGCTCCACGTTGCGGACAGGCACCAGCTCATCAAGCCCCAAGCACCAACACCTGCGGGACTGGGATGGACTGAGAGCACTGGGAGGGTGACCAGAGAAACCTGGGATGGACAAAGAGTGGACTGGGATGAACTGGGATGAACGGGCAGGCGTGTGGGGGTCCATGGTGGCCACTCGATGCCTTACTGGTCTATACTGGGATGGGTCGGATGGCCCCAGGGGAGGGGGTGAGGCCACAATGGTCCAGACTGGGAGGGGAGTCACCATGGCGCCGGAGGCGGAGTCGAGGATACGAGCCAGGCAAGGACACCTAGGGGACAGCCAGGGCAACCCAGGGACACCAGGGCCCCCCCAGAGACACCTAGGGGAGAGCCAGGGAACTCCAGGGACACCCTGTGCACCCCCAGGGACACCTAGGGGACAGCCAGGGCCCATCCCGGGACACCTAGGGGACAGCCAGGGAACCCCAGGGACACCCTGTGCACGCCCAGAGACACCCAGGGCACACCCAGGGACACCTAGGGGACAGCCAGGGCACCCTAGGGACAGACAGGGCACCCCCAGGGACACCGAGGGCACAGCCAGGGCACCCCCAGGGACACCGAGAGGACAGGCAGGGCACCCCCAGGGACACCTTGGGGACAGCCAGGGCACCCCAGGGACAGCCAGGGCACCCCCAAGGACACCTAGGGGACCTCCAGGGCACCCCCAGGGACACCCAGGGCACCACCAGGGCCACCTAGGGGACAGCCAGGGCACCCCAGGGACAGCGAGGGCACCCCCAGGGACACCCAGGGCACCCCCAGGGACACCTAGGGGACAGCCAGGTGTCCCCCAGGGACACCTGGGGGACAGCCAGGGCACCCCCAGGGACACCTAGGGGAGAGGCAGGGCACCCCCAGGGACACCTAGGGGACAGCCAGGGCACCCCCAGGGACACCTAGGGGACAGCCAGGGCACTTCCAGGGACACCAAGGGGACAGCCAGGGCACTCCAGGGACAGCCAGGGCACCCCCAGGGACACCTAGGGGACAGCCAGGGCACTCCAGAGACAGCCAGGGCACCCCCAGGGACACCTAGGGGACAGCCAGGGCACCCGAGGGACAGCCAGAGCACCCCCAGGGACACCAAGGGCACAGCCAGGGCACCCTAGGGACACCCAGCGCACCCCCAGGGACACCTAGGGGACAGCCAGGGCATCCCCAGGGACACCCAGGGCACCCGCAGGGACACCTAGAGGACAGCCAGGGCATCCCCAGGGACACCTAGGGGACAGGCAGGGCACCCCCAGGGACACCTAGGGGACAGCCAGGGCCCCCCCAGGGACAACTAGGGGACAGCCAGGGCACCCCAGGGACACCAAGGGCACCCCCAGGGACACTTCGGGGACAGCCAGGGCACCCCCAGGGGCACCTAGGGGACAGCCAGGGCACCCCAGGCACACCCAGGGCACCCCCAGGGGCACCTAGGGGACAGCCAGGGCACCCTAGGGACAGCCAGGGCACCCCCAGGGACACGGAGGGCACAGCCTTGCCACCCTAGGGACAGCCAGGGCACCCCCAAGGACACCTAGGGGACACGCAGGGAATCCCCAGGGACACCTAGGGGACAGCCAGGGCATCCCCAGGGACACCCAGGGCACCCCCAGGGACACCAAGGGGACAGCAAGGGCACCCCCAGGGACACCTAAGGGACACCCTGGGTACCCCCAGGGACACCAAGGGGACGCCCAGGGACACCTAGGGGATAGCCAGGGCACCCCAGGGACAGCGAGGGCACCCCCAGGGACACCTAGGGGACAGCTAGGGCAGCCCAGGGACACTCAGGGCACCCCCAGGGAAACCTAGGGGACAGCCAGGGAACCCCAGGGACAAGTACGGGACAGGCAGGGCACCCCAGGGACACCTAGGGGACAGCCAGGGCCCCCCCAGGGACACCTAGGGGACAGGCAGGGCACCTCCAGGGACACCGAGGGGACAGCCAGGGCACCCCCAGGGACACCTAGGGGACAGCCAGGGAACCCCAGAAACACCCTAGCCACCCCCAGGGACACCTAGGGGACAGCCGGGGAACCCGAGGGACAGCCAGGGAACCCCCAGGGACAACTAGAGGACAGGAAGGGCACCCCCAGGGACACCTAGGGGACAGCCAGGGCCCCCCCAGGGACACCAAGGGGACAGCCAGGGCACACCAGGGACAGCCAGGGCCCCCCCAGGGACACCTAGGGGATAGCCAGCGCCCCCCCAGGGACACCCAGGGCACCCCCAGGGACATCTAGGGGACAGGCAGGGCACCCCCAGGGACACCGAGGGGAAAGCCAGGGCACCCCCAGGGACGCCTAGGGGAAGGCAGGACACCCTCAGTGACACCTAGGGGACAGCCAGGGCACCCCCAGGGACATTTAGGGGACAGCCAGGGCACTCCAGGGACACCCAGGGCACCCCCAGGGACACCTAGGGGACAGCCAGGGAACCCCCAGGGACACCTAGGGGACAGGCAGGGCACCCCCAGGGACACTGACGGGACAGCCAGGGCACCCCCAGAGACCCCTAGGGGACAGCCAGGGCACCCCAGGGACACCCAGGGCACCCCCAGGGACACCAAGGGGACAGGCAGGACACCCCCAGGGACACCCAGGGCACTCAGAACGACACCTAGGGGACAGGAAGGGCACACCCAGGGACACCTAGGGGACAGCCAGGGCACTCTAAAGATAGCCAGGTCACCCCCAGGGAGACCTAGGGGACAGGCAGGGCACCCGCAGGGACACCCAGGGCACCCCAAGGGACACCTAGGTGACAGCCAGGGCACCCCCAGGGACCCCTAGGGCACAGCCAGGGCACGCCAGGGACAGCCAGGGCACCTCCAGGGACACTAAGGGGACATCCAGAGCACCCCAGGGACAGCCAGGGCACCCCCAGGAACACCGAAGGAACACCCTGGGCACCCCCAGTGACACCAAGGGGACCCCCAGGGACACCTAGGGGACAGGCAGGGCATTCCCAGGGACACTGACGGGACAGCCAGGGCACGCCCAGAGACCCCTAGGGGACAGCCAGGGCACTCCCAGGGACACTCTGGGCACCCACAGGGACACCTAGGGGACCTCCAGGGCACCCCCAGGGACACCCAGGGCACCCCCAGGGCCACCTAGGGGACAGCCAGGGCACCCCAGGGACAGCCAGGGCCCCCCCAGGGACACCAAGGGGACAGCCAGGGCACCCCAGGCACACCCAGGGCTCCCCCAGGGACACCTAGGGGACAGCCAGGGCACCCCAGGCACACCCAGGGCTCCCCCAGGGACACCTAGGGGACAGCCAGGCCACCCCCAGGGACACCGAGGTCACCCCCAGAGACACCGAAGGCACAGCCAGGGCACCCTAGGGACAGCCAGGGCACCGCCAGGGACACCTAGGGGACAGCCAGGGCACCCCCAGGGACACCTAGGGGACAGCCAGGGCACTCCAGAGACAGCCAGGGCACCCCCAGGGACACCTAGGGGACAGCCAGGGCACCCGAAGGACAGCCAGAGCACCCCCAGGGACACCAAGGGCACAGCCAGGGCACCCTAGGGACAGCCAGGGCAACGCCAGGGACACCTAGGGGACAGCCAGGGCATCCCCAGGGACACCCAGGGCACCCCCAGGGACACCTAGAGGACAGCCAGGGCACCCCCAGGGACACCTAGGGGACAGGCAGGGCACCCCCAGAGACACCTAGGGGACAGCCAGGGCCCCCCCAGGGACAACTAGGGGACAGCCAGGGCACTCCAGGGACACCAAGGGCACCCCCAGGGACACCTAGGGGACAGCCAGGGCACCCAAAAGACAGCCAGGGCACCCCCAGGGACATTTAGGGGACAGCCAGGGCACTCCAGGGACACCCAGGGCACCCCCAGGGACACCTAGGGGACAGGCCGAGCACCCCCAGGGACACCTAGGGGACAGGCAGGGCACCCCCAGGGACACTGACGGGACAGCCAGGGCACCCCCAGAGACCCCTAGGGGACAGCCAGGGCACTCCCAGGGACACTCTGGGCACCCACAGGGACGCCTTGAAGACAGCCAGGGCACCTCAGGGACATCCAGGGCACCACCAGGGACACCTAGGGGACAGCCAGGGCACCCTAGGGACCGCCAGGGCACCCCCAGGGACACCCAGGGCACCCCCAGGGACACGAAGGGGACAGCCAGGGCACCCCCAGGGACACCTAGGGGACAGCCAGGGCACCCCAGGGACACGCAGGGCACCCCCAGGGACACCTAGAGGACAGCCAGGGCACCCCCAGTGACGCCTAGGGGACAGCGAGGGCACCCCCAGGGACACCTAGGGGACACCCAGGGCACCCCGAGGGACACCAGGGCACCCCCAGGGACACCTAGGGGACAGCCAGGGCACCCGAGGGACAGCCAGAGCACCCGCAGGGACACCAAGGGCACAGCCAGGGCACCCTAGGGACACCCAGCGCACCCCCAGGGACACCTAGAGGACAGCCAGGGCATCCCCAGGGACACCTAGGGGACAGGCAGGGCACCCCCAGGGACACCTAGGGGACAGCCAGGGCCCCCCCAGGGACAACTAGGGGACAGCCAGGGCACTCCAGGGACAGCCAGGACACCCCCAGGGACACCGAGGGCACAGCCAGGGCACCCCCAGGGACACCGAGAGGACAGGCAGGGCACCCCCAGGGACAGCCAGGGCAGCCCAGGGACACCTAGGGGACAGGCAGGGCACCCCAGGGCAGCCCAGGGACACCCAGGGTACCCCAGGGACACGTAGGGGACCTCCCGGGCACCCCAGGGACACCCAGGGCCCCCCCAGGGACACCTAGGGGACAGCCAGGGCCCCCCCAGGGACACCTAGGGGACAGCCAGGTCTACCCAGGGACACCCAGGGCACCCCCAGGGACACCGAAAGGACAGCCAGGGCACCCTAGGGACAGCCATGGCACCCTAGGGACAGCCAGGGCACCCCCAGAGACACCGAGGGCACAGCCAGGGCACCCCAGGGACAGCCAGGGCACACCTAGGGACACCTAAGGGACAGGCAGGGCACCCCCAGGGACACTGACGGGACAGCCAGGGCAGCCCCAGAGACCCCTAGGGGACAGCCAGGGACCTCCTAGGGACACTCTGGGCACCCCAAGGGACACCTTGGGGTCAGCCAGGGCACCCCAGGGACACCCAGGGCACCCCCAGGGACACGGAGAGGACAGCCAGGGCACCCCCAGGGACACCTAGGGCAAGGCAGGACACCCCCAGGGACACCTAGGGGACAGGCAGGGCACCTCCAGGGACAGCCAGGGTACCCCCAGGGACACCTAGGGACAGTCAGGGCACCCCAGGGACACCTAGGGGACAGCCAGGGCACCCTAGGGACAGCCAGGGCACCCCGAGGGACACCTAAGTGACAGCCAGGGCACCCCAGGGACATCGAGGGACAGCCAGGAACCCCCTGGGACAGGCAGCTCACCCCCACGGCCGCCTCCACCTCCAGGAGCTATCAAAACCCTCCTCAGGTTCTTTGATGCCTCAAATGGGCCGCCCAAACCTCCCGAATACCCCCCAAAGCACCCAAAGCAGCCTCCAGGACGCCCCCCAGACCCCCCACAACCCAAAAACCCCCTCCACGACAACTCAGGACCCCCAGGATCCCCCCAAATCCGCGCCCCCCCTCACCCTGAGGTCCCGTTTGAGCCGCTCCACGTTGCGGACAGGCACCAGCTCATCAAGCCCCAAGCACCAACACCTGCGGGACTGGGATGGACTGAGAGCACTGGGAGGGTGACCAGAGAAACCTGGGATGGACAAAGAGTGGACTGGGATGAACTGGGATGAACGGGCAGGCGTGTGGGGGTCCATGGTGGCCACTCGATGCCTTACTGGTCTATACTGGGATGGGTCGGATGGCCCCAGGGGAGGGGGTGAGGCCACAATGGTCCAGACTGGGAGGGGAGTCACCATGGCGCCGGAGGCGGAGTCGAGGATACGAGCCAGGCAAGGACACCTAGGGGACAGCCAGGGCAACCCAGGGACACCAGGGCCCCCCCAGAGACACCTAGGGGACAGCCAGGGAACCCCAGGGACACCCTGTGCACCCCCAGGGACACCTAGGGGACAGCCAGGGCCCATCCCGGGACACCTAGGGGACAGCCAGGGAACCCCAGGGACACCCTGTGCACGCCCAGGGACACCCAGGGCACACCCAGGGACACCTAGGGGACAGCCAGGGCACCCTAGGGACAGACAGGGCACCCCCAGGGACACCGAGGGCACAGCCAGGGCACCCCCAGGGACACCGAGAGGACAGGCAGGGCACCCCCAGGGACACCTTGGGGACAGCCAGGGCACCCCAGGGACAGCCAGGGCACCCCCAAGGACACCTAGGGGACCTCCAGGGCACCCCCAGGAACACCCAGGGCACCCCCAGGGCCACCTAGGGGACAGCCAGGGCACCCCAGGGACAGCGAGGGCACCCCCAGGGACACCCAGGGCACCCCCAGGGACACCTAGGGGACAGCCAGGGCACCCCCAGGGACACCCAGGGCACCCCCAGGGACACCTAGGGGACAGCCAGGGCACCCCCAGGGACACCTAGGGGAGAGGCAGGGCACCCCCAGGGACACCTAGGGGACAGCCAGGGCACCCCCAAGGACACCTAGGGGACACGCAGGGAACCCCCAGGGACACCTAGGGGACAGCCAGGGTATCCCCAGGGACACCCAGGGCACCCCCAGGGACACCAAGGGGACAGCAAGGGCACCCAGAGGGACACCTAAGGGACACCCTGGGCACCCCCAGGGACACCAAGGGGACGCCCAGGGACACCTAGGGGATAGCCAGGGCACCCCAGGGACAGCGAGGGCACCCCCAGGGACACCTAGGGGACAGCTAGGGCAGCCCAGGGACACTCAGGGCACCCCCAGGGAAACCTAGGGGACAGCCAGGGAACCCCAGAAACACCCTAGCCACCCCCAGGGACACCTAGGGGACAGCCGGGGAACCCGAGGGACAGCTAGGGAACCCCCAGGGACACCTAGAGGACAGGAAGGGCACCCCCAGGGACACCTAGGGGACAGCCAGGGCCCCCCCAGGGACACCAAGGGGACAGCCAGGGCACACCAGGGACAGCCAGGGCCCCCCCAGGGACACCTAGATAATAGCCACCGCCCCCCCAGGGACACCCAGGGCACCCCCAGGGACATCTAGGGGACAGGCAGGGCACCCCCAGGGACACCGAGGGGAAAGCCAGGGCACCCCCAGGGACGCCTAGGGGAAGGCAGGACACCCTCAGTGACACCTAGGAGACAGCCAGGGCACCCCCAGGGACATTTAGGGGACAGCCAGGGCACTCCAGGGACACCCAGGGCACCCCCAGGGACACCTAGGGGACAGGCAGGGAACCCCCAGGGACACCTAGGGGACAGGCAGGGCACCCCCAGGGACACTGACGGGACAGCCAGGGCACCCCCAGAGACCCCTAGGGGACAGCCACGGCACCCCAGGGACACCCAGGGCACCCCGAACGACACCTAGGGGACAGGAAGGGCACCCCCAGGGACACCTAGGGGACAGCCAGGGCACTCCAAAGATAGCCAGGTCACCCCAGGGACACCTAGGGGACAGGCAGGGCACCCCCAGGGACACCCAGGGCACCCCAAGGGACACCTAGGTGACAGCCAGGGCACCCCCAGGGACCCCTAGGGCACAGCCAGGGCACGCCAGGGACAGCCAGGGCACCTCCAGGGACACCAAGGGGACATCCAGAGCACCCCAGGGACAGCCAGGGCACCCCCAGGGACACCGAAGGAACACCCTGGGCACCCCCAGTGACACCAAGGGGACCCCCAGGGACACATAGGGGACAGCCAGGGCACCCCAGGGACACGCAGGGCACCCCCAGGGACACCTAGAGGACAGCCAGGGCACCCCCAGTGACGCCTAGGGGACAGCGAGGGCACCCCCAGGGACACCTAGGGGACACCCAGGGCACCCCGAGGGACACCAGGGCACCCCCAGGGACACCTAGAGGACAGCCAGGGCACCCCCAGTGACGCCTAGGGGACAGCGAGGGCACCCCCAGGGACACCAAGGGGGACCCCCAGGGACACCTAGGGGACAGGCAGGGCAATCCCAGGGACACTGACGGGACAGCCAAGGCACCCTCAGAGACCCCTAGGGGACAGCCAGGGCACTCCCAGGGACACTCTGGGCACCCACAGGGACACCTAGGGGACAGCCAGGGCCCCCCCAGGGACACCCAGGGCTCCCCCAGGGACACCTAGGGGACAGCCAGGGCACCCCCAGGGACACAGAGGCCACCACCAGGGTCACCTTGGGCACCCCCAGAGACACCGAAGGCACAGTCAGGGCACCCTAGGGACAGCCAGGGCACCCCCAGGGACACCTAGGAGACAGCCAGGGCACCCCCAGGGACACCTAGAAGACAGCCAGCGCAACCTCAGGGACACCTAGGGGACAGCCAGGGCACCCCCAGGGACACCTAGGGGACAGCCAGGGCACTCCAGAGACAGCCAGGGCACCCCCAGGGACACCGAGGGGACAGCCAGGGCACCCGAGGGACAGCCAGAGCACCCCCAGGGACACCAAGGGCACAGCCAGGGCACCCTAGGGACAGCCAGGGAAACGCCAGGGACACCTAGGGGACAGGCAGGGCACCCCCAGGGACACCGAGGGGAAAGCCAGGGCACCCACAGGGACATTTAGGGGACAGCCAGGGCACTCCAGGGACACCCAGGGCACCCCCAGGGACACCTAGGGGACAGGCCGAGCACCCCCAGGGACACCTAGGGGACAGGCAGGGCACCCCCAGGGACACTGACGGGACAGCCAGGG
Source organism: Chamaea fasciata (assembly GCF_029207755.1). Taxonomy (NCBI): domain Eukaryota; kingdom Metazoa; phylum Chordata; class Aves; order Passeriformes; family Sylviidae; genus Chamaea; species Chamaea fasciata. The sequence continues at coordinate 21,431 of NW_027094258.1, read as the reverse complement.
CACCCCCAGAGACCCCTAGGGGACAGCCAGGGCACTCCCAGGGACACTCTGGGCACCCACAGGGACACCTTGAAGACAGCCAGGGCACCTCAGGGACATCCAGGGCACCCCTAGGGACACCTAGGAAACAGCCAGGGCACCCTAGGGACCGCCAGGGCATCCCCAGGGACACCCAGGGCACCCCCAGGGACAAGAAGGGGACAGCCAGGGCACCCCCAGAGACCCCTAGGGGACAGCCAGGGCACCTCAGGGACACGCAGGGCACCCCCAGGGACACCTAGAGGACAGCCAGGGCACCCTCCGTGACACCTAGGGGACAGCCAGGGCACCCCCAGGGACACCCAGGGCACCCCCAGGGACACCTAGGGAACAGCGACGGCATCCCCAGGGACACCCAGGGCACCCCCAGGGACACCTAGAGGACAGCCAGGGCACCCCCAGTGACACCTAGGGGACAGCCAGGGCACCCCCAGGGACACCTAGGGGACAGCCAGGGCACTCCAGAGACAGCCAGGGCACCCCCAGGGACACCTAGGGACAGCCAGCGCACTCCAGAGACAGCCAGAGCACCCCCAGGGACACCAAGGGCACAGCCAGGGCACCCTAGGGACACCCAGCGCACCCCCAGGGACACCTAGGGGACAGCCAGGGCATCCCCAGGGACACCCAGGGCACCCCCAGGGACACCTAATGCACCCCCAGGGACACCTAGGGGACAGCCAGGGCCCCCCCAGGGACACCCAGGGCACCCCCAGGGAAACCTAGGGGACAGCCAGGGCCCCCCCAGGGACACCCAGGGCACCCCCAGGGAAACTTAGGGGACAGCCAGGGCCCCCCCAAGGACACCCAGGGCACCCCCAGGGAAACCTAGGGGACAGCCAGGGCCCCCCCAGGGACACCCAGGGCACCCCCAGGGACACCTAGAGGACAGCCAGGGCATCCCCAGGGACACCTAGGGGACAGGCAGGGCACCCCCAGGGACACCTAGGGGACAGCCAGGGCCCCCCCAGGGACAACTAGGGGACAGCCAGGGCACTCCAGGGAAACCCAGGGCACCCCCAGGGACACCTAGGGGACAGCCAGGGCACCCTAAAGACAGCCAGGGCACCCCCAGGGACACCTAGGGGACAGGCAGGGCACTCCCAGGGACACCCAAGGGAAAGCCAGGGCACCCCCAGGACACCTAGGGGAAGGCAGGACACCCCCAGGGACACGTAGGGGACAGCCAGGGCACCCCAGGGACATTTAGGGGACAGCCAGGGCACTCCAGGGACACCCAGGGCACCCCCAGGGACACCTAGGGGACAGGCCGGGCACCCCCAGGGACACCTAGGGGACAGGCAGGGCACCCCCAGGGACACTGACGGGACAGACAGGGCACCCCCAGAGACCCCTAGGGGACAGCCAGGGCACTCCCAGGGACACTCTGGGCACCCACAGGGACACCTTGAAAACAGCCAGGGCACCTCAGGGACACCCAGGGCACCCCCAGGGACACGAAGGGGACAGCCAGGGCACCCCAGGGACACCCAGGGTACCCCCAGGGACACCTAGGGGACAGGCAGGGCACCCCCAGGGACACCCAGGGCACCCCCAACGACACCTAGGGGACAGCCAGGGCACCCCCAGGGACACCTAGGGGACAGCCAGGGCACCCCAGGGACACGCAGGGCACCCCCAGGGACACCTAGGGGAAAGCCAGGGCACCCGAGGGACACCTAGGGGAAGGCAGGACACCCCCAGGGACACCTAGGGGACTGCCAGGGCCCCCCCAGGGACACCTAGGGGACAGCCAGGGCACTCCAGGGACAGCCAGGGCACCCCCAGGGACACCTAGGGCACCCCCAGGGACACCTAGGGGACAGCCAGGGCACCCTAAAGACAGCCAGGGCACCTCCAGGGACACCTAGGGGACACCCAGGGCCCCCCCAGGGACACCTAGGAGACAGCCAGGGAACCCCAGGAACACCATGGGCACGCCAAGGGACACCTTGGGCACTCCCAGAGACACTGAGGGCCCAGCCAGGGCACCCTAGGGACAGCCAGGGCACCCCCAGGGACAGGCAGGGCACCCACAGGGACACCTAGGGGACAGGCAGGGCACCCCCAGGGACACTGACGGGACAGCCAGGGCACCCCAGGGACACCCAGGGCATCCCCAGGGACACCGAGGGGACAGCCCGGGCACCCTAGGGACAGCCATGGTACTCTCGGGACACCCAGGGCACCCCCAGAGACACCGAGGGCACAGCCAGGGCACCCTAGGGACAGCCAGGGCACCCCCAGGGACACCTAAGGGACAGGCAGGGCACCTCCAGGGACAGCCAGGGTACCCCCAGGGCACCCCAGGGACACCCAGGGCACCCCCAGGGACACCTAGGGACAGTCAGGGCACCCCAGGGACACCAGGGCCTCCCCAGGGACACCTAGGGGACAGCCAGGGAACCCCAGGGACACCCTGGGCACCCCCAGGGACACCTAATGCACCCCCAGGGACACCTAGGGGACAGCCAGGGCCCCCCCAGGGACACCCAGGGCACCCCCAGGGAAACCAAGGGGACAGCCAGGGCCCCCCCAGGGACACCCAGGGCACCCCCAGGGAAACCTAGGGGACAGCCAGGGCCCCCCCAAGGACACCCAGGGCACCCCCAGGGAAACCTAGGGGACAGCCAGGGCCCCCCCAGGGACACCCAGGGCACCCCCAGGGACACCTAGGGGACAGCCAGGGCCCCCCCAGGGACACCTAGGGGACAGCCAGGGAACCCCAGGGACACCCTGTGCACGCCCAGGGACACCCAGGGCACACCCAGGGACACCTAGGGGACAGCCAGGGCACCCCCAGGGACACCTAGGGGACAGGCAGGGCACCCGCAGGGACACCTAGGGGACAGCCAGAGCACCCCAAGGACAGCCTGGTCACCCCCAGGGACACCTAGGGGACAGCCAGGGCACACCAGGGACACCAAGGGGACACCCAGGGCACCCCCAGGGACACCTACGGGACAGCAAGGGCACCCCCAGGGACACCCTGGGCACCCCCAGGGACACGTAGGGGACAGCCAGGACACCCCAGGGACACCCTGGGCACCCCCAGGGACACCTAGGAGACAGCCAGGGCACCCCCAGGGACACCTAGGGGACAGGCAGGGCACCCCAAGGGACACCCAGGGCACCCCCAACGACACCTAGGGGACAGGCAGGGCACCCCCAGGGACACTGACGGGACAGCCAGGGCACCCCCAGGGACACCTAGGGGACAGCCAGGGCACCCCAGGGACACGCAGGGCACCCCCAGGGACACCTAGGGGAAAGCCAGGGCACCCGAGGGACACCAAGGGGAAGGCAGGACACCCCCAGGGACACCTAGGGGACAGCCAGGGCCCCCCCAGGGACACCTAGGGGACAGCCAGGGCACTCCAGGGACAGCCAGGGCACCCCCAGGGACACCTAGGGCACCCCCAGGGACACCTAGGGGACAGCCAGGGCACCCTAAAGACAGCCAGGGCACCTCCAGGGACACCTAGGGGACACTCAGGGCCCCCCCAGGGACACCTAGGGGACAGCCAGGGAACCCCAGGAACACCATGGGCACGCCAAGGGACACCTTAGGCACTCCCAGAGACACTGAGGGCCCAGCCAGGGCACCCTAGGGACAGCCAGGGCAGCCCCAGGGACACGTAGGGGACAGCCAGGGCACCATAGGGACAGGCAGGGCACCCACAGGGACACCTAGGGGACAGGCAGGGCACCCCCAGCGACACTGACGGGACAGCCAGGGCACCCCAGGGACACCCAGGGCATCCCCAGGGACACCGAGGGGACAGCCAGGGCACCGTAGGGACAGCCATGGTACCCTAGGGACACCCAGGGCACCCCCAGAGACACCGAGGGCACAGCCAGGGCACCCTAGGGACAGCCAGGGCACCCCCAGGGACACCTAAGGGACAGGCAGGGCACCTCCAGGGACAGCCAGGGTACCCCCAGGGCACCCCAGGGACACCTAGGGCACCCCCAGGGACACCTAGGGACAGTCAGGGCACCCCAGGGACACCAGGGCCCCACCAGGGACACCTAGGGGACAGCCAGGGAACCCCAGGGACACCCTGGGCACCCCCAGGGACACCTAATGCACCCCCAGGGACACCTAGGGGACAGCCAGGGCACCCCAGGGACACCTAGATGACAGGGAAGGCAACCCCAGGGACACCTTGGGGACAGCCAGGGCACCCCCTGGGCACCCCAAGGACACTCAGGGCACCCCCAGGGACACCGAGGGGACAGCCAGGGCACTCCAGGGACAGCCAGGGCACCCCCAGGGCACCCTAGGGACAGCCAGGGCACCCCCAGGGACACCTAGGGGACAGCCAGGGGACCCCCAAGGGACACCAAGGGGACAGCCAGGGCACTCCAGGGTCAGCCAGGGCACCCCCAGGGCACCCCAGGGACACCCAGGGCAGCTCCAGGGACACGTAGGGGACAGCCAGGACACCCCCAGGGACACCTAGGGGACAGCCAGGGCACTCCAGAGACAGCCAGGGCACCCCCAGGGACACCTAGGGGACAGCCAGCGCACTCCAGAGACAGCCAGAGCACCCCCAGGGACACCAAGGGCACAGCCAGGGCACCCTAGGGACACCCAGCGCACCCCCAGGGACACCTAGGGGACAGCCAGGGCATCCCCAGGGACACCCAGGGCACCCCCAGGGACACCTAATGCACCCCCAGGGACACCTAGGGGACAGCCAGGGCCCCCCCAGGGACACCCAGGGCACGCCCAGGGAAACCTAGGGGACAGCCAGGGCCCCCCCAGGGACACCCAGGGCACCCCCAGGGAAACTTAGGGGACAGCCAGGGCCCCCCCAAGGACACCCAGGGCACCCCCAGGGAAACCTAGGGGACAGCCAGGGCCCCCCCAGGGACACCCAGGGCACCCCCAGGGACACCTAGAGGACAGCCAGGGCATCCCCAGGGACACCTAGGGGACAGGCAGGGCACCCCCAGGGACACCTAGGGGACAGCCAGGGCCCCCCCAGGGACAACTAGGGGACAGCCAGGGCACTCCAGGGAAACCCAGGGCACCCCCAGGGACACCTAGGGGACAGCCAGGGCACCCTAAAGACAGCCAGGGCACCCCCAGGGACACCTAGGGGACAGGCAGGGCACTCCCAGGGACACCCAAGGGAAAGCCAGGGCACCCCCAGGACACCTAGGGGAAGGCAGGACACCCCCAGGGACACGTAGGGGACAGCCAGGGCACCCCAGGGACATTTAGGGGACAGCCAGGGCACTCCAGGGACACCCAGGGCACCCCCAGGGACACCTAGGGGACAGGCCGGGCACCCCCAGGGACACCTAGGGGACAGGCAGGGCACCCCCAGGGACACTGACGGGACAGACAGGGCACCCCCAGAGACCCCTAGGGGACAGCCAGGGCACTCCCAGGGACACTCTGGGCACCCACAGGGACACCTTGAAAAAAGCCAGGGCACCTCAGGGACACCCAGGGCACCCCCAGGGACACGAACGGGACAGCCAGGGCACCCCAGGGACACCCAGGGTACCCCCAGGGACACCTAGGGGACAGGCAGGGCACCCCCAGGGACACCCAGGGCACCCCCAACGACACCTAGGGGACAGCCAGGGCACCCCCAGGGACACCTAGGGGACAGCCAGGGCACCCCAGGGACACGCAGGGCACCCCCAGGGACACCTAGGGGAAAGCCAGGGCACCCGAGGGACACCTAGGGGAAGGCAGGACACCCCCAGGGACACCTAGGGGACTGCCAGGGCCCCCCCAGGGACACCTAGGGGACAGCCAGGGCACTCCAGGGACAGCCAGGGCACCCCCAGGGACACCTAGGGCACCCCCAGGGACACCTAGGGGACAGCCAGGGCACCCTAAAGACAGCCAGGGCACCTCCAGGGACACCTAGGGGACACCCAGGGCCCACCCAGGGACACCTAGGGGACAGCCAGGGAACCCCAGGAACACCATGGGCACGCCAAGGGACACCTTGGGCACTCCCAGAGACACTGAGGGCCCAGCCAGGGCACCCTAGGGACAGCCAGGGCACCCCCAGGGACAGGCAGGGCACCCACAGGGACACCTAGGGGACAGGCAGGGCACCCCCAGGGACACTGACGGGACAGCCAGGGCACCCCAGGGACACCCAGGGCATCCCCAGGGACACCGAGGGGACAGCCCGGGCACCCTAGGGACAGCCATGGTACTCTAGGGACACCCAGGGCACCCCCAGAGACACCGAGGGCACAGCCAGGGCACCCTAGGGACAGCCAGGGCACTCCCAGGGACACCTAAGGGACAGGCAGGGCACCTCCAGGGACAGCCAGGGTACCCCCAGGGCACCCCAGGGACACCCAGGGCACCCCCAGGGACACCTAGGGACAGCCAGGGCCCCCCCAGGGACACCAGGGCCTCCCCAGGGACACCTAGGGGACAGCCAGGGCCCCCCCAAGGACACCCAGGGCACCCCCAGGGAAACCTAGGGGACAGCCAGGGCCCCCCCAGGGACACCCAGGGCACCCCCAGGGACACCTAGGGGACAGCCAGGGCCCCCCCAGGGACACCTAGGGGACAGCCAGGGAACCCCAGGGACACCCTGTGCACGCCCAGGGACACCCAGGGCACACCCAGGGACACCTAGGGGACAGCCAGGGCACCCCCAGGGACACCTAGGGGACAGGCAGGGCACCCGCAGGGACACCTAGGGGACAGCCAGAGCACCCCAAGGACAGCCTGGTCACCCCCAGGGACACCTAGGGGACAGCCAGGGCACACCAGGGACACCAAGGGGACACCCAGGGCACCCCCAGGGACACCTACGGGACAGCAAGGGCACCCCCAGGGACACCCTGGGCACCCCCAGGGACACGTAGGGGACAGCCAGGACACCCCAGGGACACCCTGGGCACCCCCAGGGACACCTAGGAGACAGCCAGGGCACCCCCAGGGACACCTAGGGGACAGGCAGGGCACCCCAAGGGACACCCAGGGCACCCCCAACGACACCTAGGGGACAGGCAGGGCACCCCCAGGGACACTGACGGGACAGCCAGGGCACCCCCAGGGACACCTAGGGGACAGCCAGGGCACCCCAGGGACACGCAGGGCACCCCCAGGGACACCTAGGGGAAAGCCAGGGCACCCGAGGGACACCAAGGGGAAGGCAGGACACCCCCAGGGACACCTAGGGGACAGCCAGGGCCCCCCCAGGGACACCTAGGGGACAGCCAGGGCACTCCAGGGACAGCCAGGGCACCCCCAGGGACACCTAGGGCACCCCCAGGGACACCTAGGGGACAGCCAGGGCACCCTAAAGACAGCCAGGGCACCTCCAGGGACACCTAGGGGACACTCAGGGCCCCCCCAGGGACACCTAGGGGACAGCCAGGGAACCCCAGGAACACCATGGGCACGCCAAGGGACACCTTAGGCACTCCCAGAGACACTGAGGGCCCAGCCAGGGCACCCTAGGGACAGCCAGGGCAGCCCCAGGGACACGTAGGGGACAGCCAGGGCACCATAGGGACAGGCAGGGCACCCACAGGGACACCTAGGGGACAGGCAGGGCACCCCCAGCGACACTGACGGGACAGCCAGGGCACCCCAGGGACACCCAGGGCATCCCCAGGGACACCGAGGGGACAGCCAGGGCACCGTAGGGACAGCCATGGTACCCTAGGGACACCCAGGGCACCCCCAGAGACACCGAGGGCACAGCCAGGGCACCCTAGGGACAGCCAGGGCACCCCCAGGGACACCTAAGGGACAGGCAGGGCACCTCCAGGGACAGCCAGGGTACCCCCAGGGCACCCCAGGGACACCTAGGGCACCCCCAGGGACACCTAGGGACAGTCAGGGCACCCCAGGGACACCAGGGCCCCACCAGGGACACCTAGGGGACAGCCAGGGAACCCCAGGGACACCCTGGGCACCCCCAGGGACACCTAATGCACCCCCAGGGACACCTAGGGGACAGCCAGGGCACCCCAGGGACACCTAGATGACAGGGAAGGCAACCCCAGGGACACCTTGGGGACAGCCAGGGCACCCCCTGGGCACCCCAAGGACACTCAGGGCACCCCCAGGGACACCGAGGGGACAGCCAGGGCACTCCAGGGACAGCCAGGGCACCCCCAGGGCACCCTAGGGACAGCCAGGGCACCCCCAGGGACACCTAGGGGACAGCCAGGGGACCCCCAAGGGACACCAAGGGGACAGCCAGGGCACTCCAGGGTCAGCCAGGGCACCCCCAGGGCACCCCAGGGACACCCAGGGCAGCTCCAGGGACACGTAGGGGACAGCCAGGACACCCCCAGGGACACCTAGGGGACAGCCAGGGCACTCCAGAGACAGCCAGGGCACCCCCAGGGACACCTAGGGGACAGCCAGCGCACTCCAGAGACAGCCAGAGCACCCCCAGGGACACCAAGGGCACAGCCAGGGCACCCTAGGGACACCCAGCGCACCCCCAGGGACACCTAGGGGACAGCCAGGGCATCCCCAGGGACACCCAGGGCACCCCCAGGGACACCTAATGCACCCCCAGGGACACCTAGGGGACAGCCAGGGCCCCCCCAGGGACACCCAGGGCACGCCCAGGGAAACCTAGGGGACAGCCAGGGCCCCCCCAGGGACACCCAGGGCACCCCCAGGGAAACTTAGGGGACAGCCAGGGCCCCCCCAAGGACACCCAGGGCACCCCCAGGGAAACCTAGGGGACAGCCAGGGCCCCCCCAGGGACACCCAGGGCACCCCCAGGGACACCTAGAGGACAGCCAGGGCATCCCCAGGGACACCTAGGGGACAGGCAGGGCACCCCCAGGGACACCTAGGGGACAGCCAGGGCCCCCCCAGGGACAACTAGGGGACAGCCAGGGCACTCCAGGGAAACCCAGGGCACCCCCAGGGACACCTAGGGGACAGCCAGGGCACCCTAAAGACAGCCAGGGCACCCCCAGGGACACCTAGGGGACAGGCAGGGCACTCCCAGGGACACCCAAGGGAAAGCCAGGGCACCCCCAGGACACCTAGGGGAAGGCAGGACACCCCCAGGGACACGTAGGGGACAGCCAGGGCACCCCAGGGACATTTAGGGGACAGCCAGGGCACTCCAGGGACACCCAGGGCACCCCCAGGGACACCTAGGGGACAGGCCGGGCACCCCCAGGGACACCTAGGGGACAGGCAGGGCACCCCCAGGGACACTGACGGGACAGACAGGGCACCCCCAGAGACCCCTAGGGGACAGCCAGGGCACTCCCAGGGACACTCTGGGCACCCACAGGGACACCTTGAAAAAAGCCAGGGCACCTCAGGGACACCCAGGGCACCCCCAGGGACACGAACGGGACAGCCAGGGCACCCCAGGGACACCCAGGGTACCCCCAGGGACACCTAGGGGACAGGCAGGGCACCCCCAGGGACACCCAGGGCACCCCCAACGACACCTAGGGGACAGCCAGGGCACCCCCAGGGACACCTAGGGGACAGCCAGGGCACCCCAGGGACACGCAGGGCACCCCCAGGGACACCTAGGGGAAAGCCAGGGCACCCGAGGGACACCTAGGGGAAGGCAGGACACCCCCAGGGACACCTAGGGGACTGCCAGGGCCCCCCCAGGGACACCTAGGGGACAGCCAGGGCACTCCAGGGACAGCCAGGGCACCCCCAGGGACACCTAGGGCACCCCCAGGGACACCTAGGGGACAGCCAGGGCACCCTAAAGACAGCCAGGGCACCTCCAGGGACACCTAGGGGACACCCAGGGCCCACCCAGGGACACCTAGGGGACAGCCAGGGAACCCCAGGAACACCATGGGCACGCCAAGGGACACCTTGGGCACTCCCAGAGACACTGAGGGCCCAGCCAGGGCACCCTAGGGACAGCCAGGGCACCCCCAGGGACAGGCAGGGCACCCACAGGGACACCTAGGGGACAGGCAGGGCACCCCCAGGGACACTGACGGGACAGCCAGGGCACCCCAGGGACACCCAGGGCATCCCCAGGGACACCGAGGGGACAGCCCGGGCACCCTAGGGACAGCCATGGTACTCTAGGGACACCCAGGGCACCCCCAGAGACACCGAGGGCACAGCCAGGGCACCCTAGGGACAGCCAGGGCACTCCCAGGGACACCTAAGGGACAGGCAGGGCACCTCCAGGGACAGCCAGGGTACCCCCAGGGCACCCCAGGGACACCCAGGGCACCCCCAGGGACACCTAGGGACAGTCAGGGCACCCCAGGGACACCAGGGCCTCCCCAGGGACACCTAGGGGACAGCCAGGGAACCCCAGGGACACCCTGGGCACCCCCAGGGACACCTAATGCACCCCCAGGGACACCTAGGGGACAGCCAGGGCCCCCCCAGGGACACCCAGGGCACCCCCAGGGAAACCAAGGGGACAGCCAGGGCCCCCCCAGGGACACCCAGGGCACCCCCAGGGAAACCTAGGGGACAGCCAGGGCCCCCCCAAGGACACCCAGGGCACCCCCAGGGAAACCTAGGGGACAGCCAGGGCCCCCCCAGGGACACCCAGGGCACCCCCAGGGACACCTAGGGGACAGCCAGGGCCCCCCCAGGGACACCTAGGGGACAGCCAGGGAACCCCAGGGACACCCTGTGCACGCCCAGGGACACCCAGGGCACACCCAGGGACACCTAGGGGACAGCCAGGGCACCCCCAGGGACACCTAGGGGACAGGCAGGGCACCCGCAGGGACACCTAGGGGACAGCCAGAGCACCCCAAGGACAGCCTGGTCACCCCCAGGGACAACTAGGGGACAGCCAGGGCACACCAGGGACACCAAGGGGACACCCAGGGCACCCCCAGGGACACCCTGGGCACCCCCAGGGACACGTAGGGGACAGCCAGGACACCCCAGGGACACCCTGGGCACCCCCAGGGACACCTAGGAGACAGCCAGGGCACCCCCAGGGACACCTAGGGGACAGGCAGGGCACCCCCAGGGACACCCAGGGCACCCCCAACGACACCTAGGGGACAGGCAGGGCACCCCCAGGGACACTGACGGGACAGCCAGGGCACCCCCAGGGACACCTAGGGGACAGCCAGGGCACCCCAGGGACTCGCAGGGCACCCCCAGGGACACCTAGGGGAAAGCCAGGGCACCCGAGGGACACCTAGGGGAAGGCAGGACACCCCCAGGGACACCTAGGGGACAGCCAGGGCCCCCCCAGGGACACCTAGGGGACAGCCAGGGCACTCCAGGGACAGCCAGGGCACCCCCAGGGACACCTAGGGCACCCCCAGGGACACCTAGGGGACAGCCAGGGCACCCTAAAGACAGCCAGGGCACCTCCAGGGACACCTAGGGGACACCCAGGGCACCCCCAGAGACACCGAGGGCACAGCCAGGGCACCCTAGGGACAGCCAGGGCACCCCCAGGGACACCTAAGGGACAGGCAGGGCACCTCCAGGGACAGCCAGGGTACCCCCACCAGGGTACCCCCAGGGCACCCCAGGGACACCCAGGGCACCCCCAGGGACACCTAGGGACAGTCAGGGCACCCCAGGGACACCAGGGCCCCACCAGGGACACCTAGGGGACAGCCAGGGAACCCCAGGGACACCCTGGGCACCCCCAGGGACACCTAATGCACCCCCAGGGACACCTAGGGGACAGCCAGGGCACCCCAGGGACACCTAGATGACAGGGAAGGCAACCCCAGGGACACCTTGGGGACAGCCAGGGCACCCCCTGGGCACCCCAAGGACACTCAGGGCACCCCCAGGGACACCGAGGGGACAGCCAGGGCACTCCAGGGACAGCCAGGGCACCCCCAGGGCACTCCAGGGACAGCCAGGGCACCCCCAGGGACACCTAGGGCACCCCCAGGGACACCTAGGGGACAGCCAGGGCACCCTAAAGACAGCCAGGGCACCTCCAGGGACACCTAGGGGACACCCAGGGCCCCCCCAGGGACACCTAGGGGACAGCCAGGGAACCCCAGGAACACCATGGGCCACGCCAAGGGACACCTTAGGCACTCCCAGAGACACTGAGGGCCCAGCCAGGGCACCCTAGGGACAGCCAGGGCAGCCCCAGGGACACGTAGGGGACAGCCAGGGCACCATAGGGACAGGCAGGGCACCCACAGGGACACCTAGGGGACAGGCAGGGCACCCCCAGCGACACTGACGGGACAGCCAGGGCACCCCAGGGACACCCAGGGCATCCCCAGGGACACCGAGGGGACAGCCAGGGCACCGTAGGGACAGCCATGGTACCCTAGGGACACCCAGGGCACCCCCAGAGACACCGAGGGCACAGCCAGGGCACCCTAGGGACAGCCAGGGCACCCCCAGGGACACCTAAGGGACAGGCAGGGCACCTCCAGGGACAGCCAGGGTACCCCCAGGGCACCCCAGGGACACCCAGGGCACCCCCAGGGACACCTAGGGACAGTCAGGGCACCCCAGGGACACCAGGGCCCCACCAGGGACACCTAGGGGACAGCCAGGGAACCCCAGGGACACCCTGGGCACCCCCAGGGACACCTAATGCACCCCCAGGGACACCTAGGGGACAGCCAGGGCCCCCCCAGGGACACCTAGGGGACAGCCAGGGCCCCCCCAAGGACACCCAGGGCACCCCCAGGGAAACCTAGGGGACAGCCAGGGCCCCCCCAGGGACACCCAGGGCACCCCCAGGGACACCTAGGGGACAGCCAGGGCCCCCCCAGGGACACCTAGGGGACAGCCAGGGAACCCCAGGGACACCCTGTGCACGCACAGGGACACCCAGGGACACCTAGGGGACAGCCAGGGCACCCCCAGGGACACCTAGGGGACAGGCAGGGCACCCCCAGGGACACCTAGGGGACAGCCAGAGCACCCCAAGGACAGCCTGGTCACCCCCAGGGACACCTAGGGGACAGCCAGGGCACCCCAGGGACACCAAGGGGACACCCAGGGCACCCCCAGGGACACCTACGGGACAGCAAGGGCACCCCCAGGGACACCCTGGGCACCCCCAGGGACACGTAGGGGACAGCCAGGACACCCCAGGGACACTCTGGGCACCCCCAGGGACACCTAGGAGACAGCCAGGGCACCCCCAGGGACACCAAGGGCACAGCCAGGGCACCCTAGGGACAGCCAGGGCACCCCCAGGGACACTGACGGGACAGCCAGGGCACCCCAGGGACACCTAGGGCACAGCCAGGGCACCCTAGGGACACCTAAGGGACACCCTGGGCACCCCCAGGGACACCAAGGGGACCACCAGGGACACCTAGGGGACAGCCAGGGCACCCCAGGGACAGCGAGGGCACCCCCAGGGACACCTAGGGGACAGCCAGGGCACCCCCAGGGACAGCCAGGGCCCCCCCAGTGACATCCAGGGCACCCCCAGGGACACCTAGGGGACAGCCAGGGCAGCCCAGGGATACCCAGGGCACCCCCATGGACACCTAGGGGACAGCCAGGGCACCCCCAGGGACACCAAGGGGACCCCCAGGGACACCTAGGGGACAGCCAGGGCACCTACAGGGACACCTAGGGAACAGCCAGGGGACCACAGGGACACCCAGGGCACCCCCAGGGACACCTAGGAGACAGCCAGGGCATCCCGGGGGACAGGGAGGGCACCCACAGGGACACCTAGGAGACAGCCAGGGCACGCCAGGGACACCCAGGGCACCCCAGGGACACCTAGAAGACAGCCAGGGCACTACAGGGACACCTAGGGCCCAGCCAGGGCACCCTAGGGACAGCCAGGGCACCCTCAGGGACACCAAGGGCACAGCCAGGCCAACCCAAGGACAGCCAGGGCACCCCCCAGGGACACCTAGGGGACAGCCAGGGCACCCCAGGGACGCCAAAGGGAAAACCAGGGAACCCCCAGGGACACCTAGGGGACAGCCAGGGTACCCCAGGGACACCCAGGGCACCCCCAGGGACACCTACGGGACAGCAAGGGCACCCCCAGGGACACCCTGGGCACCCCCAGGGACACCTAGGGGACCTTCAGGGAACCCCAGGGACACGTACAGGTCAGCCAGGGAACCCCAGGGACACCCAGGGCACCCCCAGGGACACCTAGGGGACAGGCAGGGCACCCCCAGGGACACCTAGGGGACAGCCAGGGCACCCCAAGGACACTCAGGGCACCCCCAGGGACACTTAGGGGACAGCCAGGGCACCCCCAGGGACACCTAGGGAACAGCCAGGGCACCCCAGGCACACCCAGGGCACCCCCAGGGACACCTAGGAGACAGCCAGGGCACCCCAGGGACACCTAGATGACAGGGAAGGCAACCCCAGGGACACCTTGGGGACAGCCAGGGCACCCCCTGGGCACCCCAAGGACACTCAGGGCACCACCAGGGACACCGAGGGGACAGCCAGGGCACTCCAGGGACAGCCAGGGCACCCCCAGGGCACCCTAGGGACAGCCAGGGCACCCCCAGGGACACCTAGGGGACAGCCAGGGGACCCCCCAGGGACACCAAGGGGACAGCCAGGGCACTCCAGGGTCAGCCAGGGCACCCCCAGGGCACCCCAGGGACACCCAGGGCAGCTCCAGGGACACGTAGGGGACAGCCAGGACACCCCCAGGGACACCTAGGGGACAGCCAGGGCCCCCTCAGGGACATCTAGGGGACAGCCAGGGAACCCCAGGGACACCCTGTGCACCCCCAGGGACAGCCAGGGCACCCCCAGAGACACCGAGAGGACATGCAGGGTACCGCCAGGGACAACTTGGGGACAGCCAGGGTACCCCAGGGACAGCCAGGGCACCCCCAGGGACACCTAGGGGACCTCCAGAGCACACCCAGGGACACCCAGGGCACCCCCAGGGACACCTAGGGGACAGCCAGGTCCCCCCCAGGGACACCTAGGGGACAGCCAGGGCACCCCAAGGACACTCAGGGCACCCCCAGGGACACTTAGGGGACAGCCAGGGCACCCCCAGGGACACCTAGGGGACAGCCAGGGCACCCCAGGCACACACAGGGCACCCCCCAGGGACACCTAGGAGACAGCCAGGGCACCCTAGGGACAGCCAGGGCACCCCCAGGGACACCGAGGGAACAGCCATGCCACCCTAGGGACAGCCAGGGCACCCCCAAGGACACCTAGGGGACACGCAGGGAACCCCCAGGGACACCTACGGAACAGCCAGGGCATCCCCAGGGACACCCAGGGCACCCACAGGGACACCAAGGGCACAGCCAGAACACCCTAGGGACAGCCAGGGCACCCTCAGGGACACCCAGGGCACCCCAAGGGACACCTAGGGGATAGCCAGGGCACCCCAGGGACACCCAGGGCACCCCAAGGGCCGCCTAGGGGACAGCCAGGGCACCCCCGAGGGACACCTAGGGGACAGCCAGGGCACCCCCAGGGACACCTAGAGGACAGGCAGGGCACCCCCAGGGCACCCCAGGGACACCCAGGGCACCCCCCACGGACACCTAGGGGACCTTCAGGGAACCCCAGGGACACGTACGGGACAGCCAGGGAACCCCAGGGACACCCAGGGCCACCCAGGGCACCCCCAGGGACACCTAGGGGACAGGCAGGGCACCCCCAGGGACACCGAGGGGACAGCCAGGCCACCCCCAGGGACAACTAGAGGATAGGTAGGGCGCCCCCAGGACACCCCAGGGACACCCCAGGGCACCCCCAGGGACAGCTAGGGGACAGCCAGAGCACCCCAAGGACAGTCAGGGCACCCCCAGACACACCAAGGGGACAGCCAGAGCACCCCAAGGACAGCCAGGGCACCCCCAGGGACACCTAGGGGACAGCCAAGGCACCCCCAGGGACACACTGGGCCCCCCAGGGACTTGTAGGGGACAGCCAAGGCACCCCAGAGACACCCTGGGCACCCCCAGGGACACCTAGGGGACAGCCAGGGCACCCTAGGGACAGCCAGGGCACCCCCAAGACACGAAGGGGACAGCCAGGGCACCCCCAGGGACACCAAGGGGACAGCCAGGGCACCCCAGGGACACCCAGGGCACCCCCAGGAACACCTAGGGGACAGCCACGGCACTCCCAGGGACACCCTGGGCACCCCCAGGGACACCGAGGGGACAGCCAGGGCACTCCAGGGACCCCTAGGTGACAGGGAAGGCAACCCCAGGGACACCTTGGGGGCAGCCAGGGCACCCCCGGGGCACCCCTAGGACAGTCAGGACACCCCCAGGGACACCGAGGGGACAGCCAGGGCACTCCAGGGACAGCCAGGGCACCCCCAGGGCACCCTAGGGACAGCCAGGGCACCCCCAGGGACACCTAGGGGGACAGCCAGGGGACCCCCCAGGGACACCTAGGGGACAGCCAGGGCACTCCAGGGTCAGCCAGGGCACCCCCAGGGCACCCCAGGGACACCCAGGGCAGCTCCAGGGACACGTAGGGGACAGCCAGGGCACCCCCAGGGACACCTAGGGGACAGCCAGGGCCCCCCCAGGGACACCTAGGGGACAGCCAGGGAACCCCAGGGACACCCTGTGCACCCCCAGGGACAGCCAGGGCACCCCCAGGGACACTGAGAGGACAGGCAGGGCACCGCCAGGGACAACTTGGGGAAAGCCAGGGCACCCCAGGGACAGCCAGGGCACCCCCAGGGACACCTAGGGGACCTCCAGAGCACACCCAGGGACACCCAGGGCACCCCCAGGGACACCTAGGGGACAGTCAGGGCCCCCCCAGGGACACCTAGGGGACAGCCAGGGCACCCCAGGGACACCCAGGGCACCCCCAGGGACACTTAGGGGACAGCCAGGGAACCCCTAGGGACACCTAGGGGACAGCCAGGGCACCCCAGGCACACCCAGGGCACCCCCAGGGACACCTAGGGGAAAGCCAGGGCACCCTAGGGACAGCCAGGGCACCCCCAAGGACACCTAGGGGACACGCAGGGAACCCCCAGGGACACCTAGGGGACAGCCA
This sequence comes from Chamaea fasciata, assembly GCF_029207755.1. Lineage (NCBI taxonomy): Eukaryota > Metazoa > Chordata > Aves > Passeriformes > Sylviidae > Chamaea > Chamaea fasciata. The sequence continues at coordinate 4,480 of NW_027094258.1, read as the reverse complement.
GGGCACCCCAGGGGACAGCGAGGGCACCCCCAGGGACACCTAGGGGACAGCCAGGGCAGCCCAGGGATACTCAGGGCACCCCCAGGGACACCTAGGGGACAGCCAGGGAACCCCAGGGACAAGTACGGGACAGCCAGGGAACCCCACTGACACTCTGTGCACCCCCAGGGACACCCAGGGCCCCCCCAGGGACACCTAGGGGACAGCAAGGGAACCCCAGGGACACCCTATCCACCCCCAGGGATACCTAGGGGACAGCCAGGGAACCCGAGGGACAGCCAGGGAACCCCCAGGGACACCTAGATGACAGGAAGGGCACCCCCAGGGACACCTAGGGGACAGCCAGGGCCCCCCCAGGGACATTAAGGGGACAGCCAGGGCACACCAGGGACAGCCAGGGCCCCCCCAGGGACACCTAGGGGATAGCCAGCGCCCCCCCAGGGACACCCAGGGCACCCCCAGGGACATCTAGGGGACAGGCAGGGCACCCCCAGGGACACCGTGGGGAAAGCCAGGGCACCCCCAGGGACAGCCTAGGGGACAGGCAGGGCACCCCTCAGAGACACCCTAGGGGACAGCCAGGGCCCCCCCAGGGACACCCAGTGCACCCCCAGGGACACCTAGGGAACAGCCAGGGCCTCCCCAGGGACACCTAGGGCACCCCCAGGGGCACCTAGGGGACAGCCAGGGCACCCTAAAGACAGCCAGGGCACACCCAGGGACACCTAGGGGACAGGCAGGGCACCCCAAGGGACACCTAGGGGACAGCCAGGGCCCCCCCAAGGACACCTAGAGGAAAGGCAGGGCACCCCCAGGGACACCGAGGGGACAGCCAGGGCACCCCCAGGGACACGTAGAGGACAGCCAGGGCACCCTAGGGACAGGCAGGGCACCCCCAGGGACACCTACGGGACAGCAAGGGCACCCCCAGGGACACCCTGGGCACCCCCAGGGACACCGAGGGGACAGCCAGGGCACCCCAGGGACACGTAGGTGACAGCCAGGGCACCCCCAGGGACACCTAGGGGACAGGCAGGGCACCCCAGGGACACTTAGGGGACAGGCAGGGCACCCCCAGGGCACCCCAAGGACACCCAGGGCACCCCCAGGGACACCTAGGGGACAGCACGGGCACCCCCAGGGGCACCCTGGGCACCCCCAAGGACACCAAGGGGACAGCCAGGGCACCCCCAGGGACACCAAGGGGACAACCAGAGCACCCTAGGGACAGCTAGGGCACCCCCAGGGACAGCTAGGGGACAGCAAGGGCACCCCCAAGGACACCAAGGGGACCCCCAGGGACACCTAGGGGACAGCCAGGGCACCCCAGAGACAGCGAGGGCACCTCCAGGGACACCTAGGGGACAGGCAGGGCACCCCCAGGGACACCTAGGGGACAGCCAGGGCCCCCCCAGGGACACCTAGGGGACAGGCAGGGCACGCCCAGGGACACCGAGGGGACAGCCAGGGCACCCCCAGGGACATCTAGAGGACAGCCAGGGCACCCCAGGGACACCAAGGGCAGCCCCAGGGACAGCTAGGGGACAGCGAGGGCACCCCCAGGGACACCAAGGGGACAGCCAGAGCACCCCAAGGACAGCCAGGGAACCCCCAGGGACACCTAGACGACAGCCAGGGCACCCCCAGGGACACCCAGGGAACCCCCCAGGGACACCTAGACGACAGCCAGGGCACCCCCAGGGACACCTAGGGGACAGGAAGGGCACCCCCAGGGACACCTAGGGGACAGCCAGGGCCCCCCTCAGGGACACCTAGAGGACAGCCAGGGGCACTCCAGGGACAGCCAGGGCACCCGCAGGGACATCTAGGGGACAGCCAGGGCAACACAGGGACACCCAGGGCACCTCCAGGGACACCTAGGGCACCCCCAGGGACACCTAGGGGACAGCCAGGGTACCCCCAGGGACAGCTAGGGGACAGCCAGGGCACCCCAGGGGACAGCGAGGGCACCCCCAAGGACACCAAGGGGACCCCCAGGAACACCTAGGGGACAGCCAGGGCACCCCAGAGACAGCGAGGGCACCTCCAGGGACACCTAGGGGACAGGCAGGGGCACGCCCAGGGACACCGAGGGGGACAGCCAGGGCACCCCCAGGGACATCTAGAGGACAGCCAGGGCACCCCAGGGACACCCAGGGCAGCCCCAGGGACAGCTAGGGGACAGCCAGGGCACCCCCAGGGACACCAAGGGGACAGCCAGAGCACCCCAAGGACAGCCAGGGCACCCCCAGGGACACCCCAGGGAACCCCCAGGGACACCTAGACGACAGCCAGGGCACCCCCAGGGACACCTAGGGGACAGGAAGGGGCACCCCCAGGGACACCTAGGGGACAGCCAGGGCCCCCTCAGGGACACCTAGAGGACAGCCAGGGCACTCCAGGGACAGCCAGGGCACCCCCAGGGACATCTAGGGGACAGCCAGGGCAACACAGGGACACCCAGGGCACCTCCAGGGACACCTAGGGCACCCCCAGGGACACCTAGGGGACAGCCAGGGTACCCCCAGGGACAGCTAGGGGACAGCCAGGGCACCCCAGGGACAGCGAGGGCACCCCCAGGGACACCTAGGGGACCTCCAGGGCACCCCCAGGGACACGTACCGGACAGCCAGGGAACCCCAGTGCCACGCTGTGCACCCCCAGGGACACCCAGGGCACCCCCAGGGACACCTCGGGGACTGCCAGGGCCACCCCAGGGACACCTAGGGGACAGCCAGGGCAGCCCAGGGACACTCAGGGCACCCCCAGGGACACCTAGGGGACAGCCAGGGAACCCGAGGGACAGCCAGGGCACCCCCCAGGGACACCTAGAGGACAGCCAGGGCACCCCCAGGGACACCAAGGGGACAGCCAGGGCATCCCGAGGGACAGGGAGGGCACCCACAGGGACACCTAGAGTACAGCAAGGGCACCCCCAGGGACACCTAGGAGACAGCCAGGGCACGCCAGGGACACCCAGGGCACCCCAGGGACACCTAGAGGACAGCCAGGGCACCCCCAGGGACACTGACGGGGACAGCCAGGGCACCCCAGGGACACCAAGGGCACAGCCAGGGCACCCTAGGGACAGCCAGGGCACCCTCAGGGACACCAAGGGCACAGCCAGGGCACCCCAAGGACAGCCAGGGCAGCCCAGGGACACCTACAGGACAGCCAGGGAACCCCAGGGACACCATGGGCACGCCCAGGGACACCTAGGGGACAGCCTGGGCACCCCCAGGGACACCTAGGGCACCCCCAGAGACACTGAGGGCACAGCCAGGGCACCCTAGGGACAGCCAGGGCCCCCCCAGGGGACACCTAGGGGACAGCCAGGGCACCCCCAGGGACACCGAGGGGACAGCCAGGGCACCCTAGGGACAGCCATGGCACCCTAGGGACAGACAGGACACCCCCAGGGACACCTAAGGGACAGGCAGGGCACCCCCAGGGACACTGACGGGACAGCCAGGGCACCCCCAGAGACCCCTAGGGGGACAGCCAGGGACCTCCCAGGGACACTCTGGGCACCCCAAGGGACACCATGGGGTCACCCAGGGCACCCCAGGGACAGCCAGGGCACCCCCAGGGACACGGAGGGGACAGCCAGGGCACCCCCAGGGACACCTAGGTCAAGGCAGGACACCCCCCAGGGACAGCTTGGGGACAGCCAGGGCACCCCAGGGACACCTAAGGGACACCCTGGGCACCCCAAGGGGACACCAAGGGGACAGCCAGGGCCCCCCCCAGGGACACTCAGGGCACCTCCAGGGACACCTAGGGGACCTCCAGGGACCCCCAGGGACACGTACGGGACAGCCAGGGAACCCCACTGACACCCTGTGCACCCCCCAGGGACACCCAGGGCCCTCCCAGGGACACCTCGGGGACAGCCAGGGAACCCCAGGGACACCTAGGGGACAGGAAGGGCACCCCCAGGGACACCTAGGGGACAGCCAGGGCCCCCGCAGGGACACCTAAGGGACACCCTGGGCACCCCCAGGGACACCAAGGGGACAGCCAGGGCCCCCCCAGGGACACTCAGGGCCCCCCCAGGGACACCTAGGGGAAAGCCAGGGAACCCCAGGGACACCCAGGGCACCCCCAGGGACACCTAGGGGACAGGAAGGGCACCCCCAGGGACACCTAGGGACAGCCAGGGCACCACAAGGGACATTTAGGGGGACAGCCAGGGCACTCCAGGGACACCCAGGGGCACCCCCCAGGGACACCGAGGGGACAGGCAGGGCACCCCCAGGGACACTGACGGGACAGGCCACGACACTCTAGGGGACACCCAGGACACCCCCAGGGATAACTACGGGACAGCAAGGCACCCCCAGGGACACCGTGGGCACCCCCAGGGACACCTAGGGTACAGCCAGGGCACCCCAGAGACACCCAGGGCACCCCCAGGGACACCTAGGGCACCCCCAGAGACACCTAGGGAACAGCCAGGGCACCCCAGGACAGGGCAGGG